>NC_043990.1:1909616-1927116 GCF_902150065.1 Myripristis murdjan
GCAGGATCCAGAAAATGGTTGTGATTCTGGAAACAGGTTGATCAGCGTGGGAAACAGGTGGGATTATCTCATCCCACTGGTGGATTACTGACTTGTTGTCGTGGTAACACACACCAAGTCCAGCTACAGCAGTGTGTGTTGCTGTATAGAAGACTGGGCTGGATGGTATGATAAACAGTGTGTGTGGTGTGTTTCTGACGTGCCAACACACACACACACACACACACACACACACACACACACACACACACACCATCTAACCGTCAGTGTGTGAGTGTTTGGCCCTCAGAGGTCAGAGGTCAGCCGCCTCCAGCAGCCGAGGCAGCGTGGGCGGCGGCTCCTCGACGCCTCGCCGGGACGCGTCGCTCTTCTTCTTCTATCAAATCTTTGTCTGTGTGTGTGAGTGTGTGTGTGTGTGTGTGTGTGTGTGTGTTGGTCGCTCCGCCCACTCACTGCCCCCCCCCTCGGGCCCTGGAGCAGAGCCAAACATTTCAGAGCAGACGGACGTCGGGTTCTAGACGGCGGCGTATACCATTTACTGCATACCGTCCTTTCAAAGTAAAAGTCCAGCAGTATTTCAGTCTCAGTGGATCTCAGCTCAGTTTGGAAATTAAAAGCAAATCCAGGAAGCAGCCAGTTTCTTTGATTTTAGTAAAAGCAGCAACAGCATGATGGAGAAAAAAATAAAAGCCCTGTATTTAAAATGTCACCTAGAAAACAAACCTGTCAGTATTCTCATAAAGCCAGGTGGGCTTTTATTCTGACACTTTTATTTATTTTACCTCTGAACAACATTCCTTTAATTTAATTTAAATTTTAATTAATTGATTTTATTTTATTTTAAGTTTTATTTGTTAATTAATTCACTTATTTTATTTTTTATTTATTTTATTTTTACTGCATGTATATTAATATTATTCAATTTCTATTTTAAAAATATTTTTATATTTATTTATATTATCTATGTATGTATTTAAATTGTTTCTTTAGTCTGTGAAGATGCAGGGTTTTTTTTTTTGAGTGAGTCTTATATAAATAAAGATATGTTTAAAGAGATTTTTCTTTGGGAATAAATGAGGATAAATGAAACGTATAAAGTCTCACTGGATGGAAACACTGAAGTTATTTTTCATCTCAGTTACACGTCCAGTCAAAATTTATACAATAAAAAAAGGTGCTTTCCACTGAACTTTGATAAGAGGCAGGAGCCTGACGCTGTGCAGCTGCTGCAGGACGTGATGCTCGCCCGGGTTTCAGACCGTCCACTGCTCAAATAATCCAGATTATTCCAATACGTAACATGTTTGTGGCTGCGGGGCGCCTCGGCAGGAATCTGCCACAGAGGCTGGGAACGTCCCTGAAACGCCGGGAATTTATGCAAAAATGTTTTCATGTAGGCGAGAAAAATGTGGTGTGAAGCCAAGAGGCTGAAAAACGACAAACAGCTGCAGAATCATCAGGAAAACCTCCGTCAGCCGTTTGTTTCAGCTCTGCTCATGAACATAAAGGTTATTTTTATTTTTATTTCTTTAAGACACAACAAACAACACAACAACAAAATGTTTTACTGATATGAAGTTTTACATTTGAGATATGAAAACAACATTTCAGGCAGAAAAAACTAAAGGGATGGAGGATGAAGGGATGGGGAATGACAGGATGAGAGTCAAGAAATGGAGGGATGGGGACGAGGCATGAGAGAATGAGGGACGTGGGATGAGGGGATGAGCATTGCAGAATGAAGGTCAAGGAATGGAGGGATGAAGGTCAAGGGATGGAATGAGGAGTAAGAGGACGAGGGATGTGGGATGAAAGGATGATGGTTGAGGTATGATGGGATTAGAGTCAACAGATGGAGGGGTGGGATGAGGGATGAGAGGATGAAGGATGTGGGATGAAGGGATGATGGTCAGGAGATGAAGGGATGAAGGGATGAGGGCATGACTCGATGTTTTTTTTTTTTAAATCAGTGCACACACACACACACACACACACACACACACACCTCAACACAGTGCCGACCTGAATTTATTTTACATGAACGCATGATCACATGAACACATGAACATAAATCGCCATGGAAACGCTCGCCATGGAAACAACATCCGTCAGATGTTTGTTCTTCTGTTTGTCATTTTGACCTTCATCAGGACTGCTGCCCTGTGATTGGCTGATCAGAACGCACCGGCTTTTCTGATTGGCTGCCGGTGTAGTCAGCAGTGTGAGTGTGTGTGTGTGTGTGTGAGTGTGCGTGTGTGTGTGTGTGTGTGTGTGTGTGTGTGTGTGTGAGTGTGTCAAACTCTAGTCTTAAGTGCTATCAGACAATCCCCTGAGCCTCAGATCATATTTCTGCCAGGAGTGTGTGTTTATGTGTGTATATACACCAGAGTGTGTGTGTGAGTATGTATATGAGTGTGTGTGTGTGTGTGTGTGCGTGTGTGTGTGTGTGTGTGTGTGTGTGTGTGTGTGTGTCTGTCTTAAGTGCTATCTCAGGCAATCCCTTGAGCCTTGTATTTCTGTTAGTGTATATCCTTCTGTGTGTGAGAGAGTTTGTGTGAGTGTGTGTGTGTGTGTGTGTGCGTGTGTGTGTGTCTCGGCACTATCAGCCACCTTCCCATGAGGCCTTGCTCTCTCTCTCAGCTCTAATTGGCTGCTGCTGCATCCTGTCGGTTCAACTCGACCAAACCTCACAGAGAAGACGCTCATTTGGATTTTTCTGTTTGTTTCATCCTGTTGAGTTAAGCCGAGAAACTGAAGCTCACACAAACAAACAAACAAACAAACAAACAAACAAACAAACAAACAAACAAACAAACAGATCAGCTGCTTACTGATCAAAATCAGTTCTGCTTTCTTGTGATTTTTTGGGGACTAAAAGGAACATTTATTTTTTAAAAGTCCTCACCATAACAGAAGGGAGGAGAAAAATCATTTCAGGATGAATCGATCATCTGAACCCAACCACACGTCAGAAAACTTTGTAAAAAAAACTTTTAAAAGACTGAAGTCTGACCTCCTCTCACATCTAGAGAGAAAAAGGTCCATCAGGTCCTGAGGTTTTAGCCTCAGACTGAAGGTTTCTCAGAGAGCAGAGAGCTGGCAGGGTCAGTGAGGCTGACCAATATTACAGGGATATTATACAGATATTATAGGAATATTATGGAAATATTATAGGAATATTACAGGTATATTACAGGTATATTATAGATATATTATAGGAATATTATAGAAATATTATTGAGCTCAGTCTAACTCTGCCTGGCTTATCCTCAAATACAGGAAGACCTCACTTTTTCAGATCTAATGTTTAGTTAAAAGAAAAAAAAAAAAAAAAAAGATCTTATATTTGGGCCAATTTGGTAAGTAGCTGTGATGTTTTAACCGTAGCATGCAGATTCAGATTCAGATTCAGATTCAGATGCAGATTCAGATTCAGATTCAGAGTACTTTGTTAGTCCCAGCAGGGCAGTTCATTTCTGCAGTCAACCCGTCCATAGTTACGAAAATATAACACGGTAAAAAGAGATAAAAAATACAACAGTTAACATCCACAGTCGAGAAAAATCACATCAACAACAACAACAACAACAACAACAACCACAGCAGAGCGGGAGGCAAAATCCCTCACTCTCATTTAGCAGCCGTGTGGCAGAAGGAAGAAAAGAATTTGCATCGCTGTTACCGACCTGATGACAAATTCACTGCCAGGTACGTCATCAGATTGGGATTATATTCTGTCTGCCTTCTGGACCAGCCTGTGTTTTCCAAAGAGAGCAGAGGTCATGTTAGAGCGCACGCTGATGATGTCACTCAGACGCTTCTTGTCTTTCACAGATAAAACCGTAAAACCAGCATGTAAAAGAAAAAGTTAAAAGACTCCCAATAAAAGTTTGATCAAAGGAACATCAGATGTTCCTGCTGACACTGAAGGAGTGGACTTTCCTCAGCAAAAAGGATCTTTGGTTTGCTCGCTCTACAATGCCGTCAGTGTTTTCACTGAATTTCAGCTGCCAGTCAAACACGGTACCCAAATACTTATTATACTTATAATACTTACTTTTTTTTATTATACTTATAATACTTACATAATAATTTGTACCTCTTCACCGTGGATAGTGCTGGTTTTGGGTTTGACACTGGATTTTCTGTAATCTGTGATGATGTACGAGCTCTAACCCGACCCCAACCCGGGACGGGAGCACAGTGACCAACCCCGACCCGAGCCCCGCATTTTGCTCGTCCTCCATCACGAGCCTGAAGTAGTAGAAACTATTTTTTTGTGTATAAACAGGACTGGAAATAATTCTGAGAAGAAAACAAAGACTGAATTTGGTTGGTACATTTTGTGGAAAAAATCAAGAAAAGAAAAGGACTGAAAATAATTTTGTGGGAGAGAAAAAGGTATCTTGAGTTGCATTTTGGGTTTGGATTGTGTCAATATATATTCATCTTATTTGAAAAGAAAAAGGTGTTGGGTTTCCTTATTTGCATACTTGCCATTGTTTTGTTTTTTTAGTTTGTTTGTTTGTTTGTTGAGTTTAATACTTAAACATCCTTTGTGTTGGACAAAAGCAAACAAAACAAACAACTTTGTCAGGCTTGCAAACCCCAGAAATAAATAAATAACAAAGAAATAAATGACTAAAATCTTCCTCCAAACCGAGGAAAAACCGGCACGTGTTGCCTTCAGGGTCCTCACGTAAAATCCAGCACTGCACGGGAAGTTGCCCAGAACAGATAGCAGGTCCACCATTTTTCACTGAAGCCACACCGGTGTGACCGAAACCCAACATGATTTCTAAACCTTTGTCTGAACCCGGTCCCACCTGTCGGCTCGGGTCGGGGGTCCACGCTCTACCACCAGGTGAGCTACACTTTACAAACAGCTGTAACTGAACATCACTGAACCTGTACCCTTGAACCCAAAAAATTAAATTTGTCCATTAATTGACAATAAAAAAAAAAAAAAATCGACAGTAAAATCTGAGCTGCAGCTTCAGTGTGAATGAAGAAGAAAAAGGAGACGAGAAGAAAATCCTGGACGAGTGTCAGCAAGGCGGGAAAACACCTTTGATCAAGCTGAAGCTGCAGGTTTTTGCGGTTCCTCCACCTGGACTCGCTCTGACTTCAACCCTGACTAATGTGAGTCTTCAGAGGGAAAAAAAAAAAGAATAAAAAAAAAAGAGAGGAGAGAGAGAGTGAGAGCTGCTGCCTGAGATGAACTGACTCGCACACTGAGGGAGGACGAGGAGAGAAAAACCTCACAACTTTAAGAGTTAATCCCGACAAAAACACGACGTCTGATTGGATAAAAACATGATTAAAAAAAAGATGCTTGTCCCGCCTCTCGCCCCGCCCCCTCGCCCCGCCCCGCCATGCCACGCCATGCCCCGCCCCCTCGCCCCGCCCCACTCGGTGCGTCCTTATCTGCTGAAGGTCAGACGAGCGCTGCGTCTCTGAATGTGGAGGTTTGCTGAGCAGATGGGCCATTTATCATTTTATTTTTATTCATTTTTTTCTTTCTTTTCAGCTCTGTGTTTTCTATTCACACTGGGAAAACAGCACCAGCACTCAGAGGTGAAATGCCTTGCTCAAGAGCAGCTCGGCGGTGGGTTTTGAACGTGAGGCTGCGCTTCCACCACCTCTCCAACTGTGACTCCCTAAGGATTCTTTTTTTTTTTTATGCTTTAATTTTCGTTTAATTTTAATTTCAGCAGTGCTTTAATTTTCCCGTTTTCAGCAGGAAGTGGGTTATAATAATAATAATAATAATAATAATAATAATAATAAAACTTTATTTGTATAGCACCTTTCATACAAGAATTGCAGCTCAAAGTGCTTCACAATAGAAAGAATATTTGAAACACATTAAATAAAAATAAAACATTAAAAGGAATAAAACAGCACAGGGTGGAATTAAAAAAAAAAGGAAAAGGCTAAAGATGAGAACTATAAAAAATAAAACAGGAGATGCAAATAAAATAATAAAAGACAACACAGTGTGGAATAAAATAGGAGCTAGTTAAAGACATAAAGATGCATTAGAGGTGTCCTACAGGTGTATTACAGGTGACTTTATTTGTATAGCACCTTTCATACAAGAATTGCTTTGAAATAAAACAGAAGATGCAAATAAAACAATAAAAGACAACACTGTGGGAATTCACAAATGGAAAGTTAAAGGAATATTCCAACGTTTTAGGTCAAATCCCCTTTTCCTGACTTCCCCCAGACTGAGACCAGATGCTCGATACCATTTTCCCCTCTGGACGTCCAGCGGTGCAGTTCCTATGGGGGGCGTTTCATTATAATTCTGATTTTTAAGTTTAATTTAATTTTAGTTTAAATCAAATTAATCAGATTCAAGTTTGAAAATGGACAGATTTAGTTTCTGTGTTCTGAAACCTTCCGTTCCGTCGCAGGATTTAATAGATGGAAAATCAGCGGCATGCTCCTTTAATATTCTCGTGAATATTCAACAGTGTAAAACTCAAATTTTCAAAAGTTTCTTGGCCCCCGACCAGCAGGACAGACGGTCACGCCGCCGCTCCTCAAGCTGCAGAGCAAACAGAACTGGAGGGGATCAGGCGGCTCGTCAGGCGACCCCAAGGACCCTCGGGGAACCTTTCATTTCCTGAGTGTGGCTCCCCGCCGCTGCCTCGCCGTCTCCACCGTTACAAATCCTCAGGAGCCGTCTCCAGCCTCGCTCTGCTTCCATACTAATGTCTGTAATCCTGTGCGGCGTGGCGGTGAGCTCCTCCTCGCAGATTGGTGTCGGTGCAGGTGACGGAGAGCGAGCGCCCGCCCGCCCACGTCAGCCCGCCACGCCGCGCCGCGCCCGCCTCGCCACGCCACGCCGCGCTTCACCGCTCTGACCTTTGGAAGATGGATGGGGTCGTGGGACTCACTCCTCTGTGATCGGGAAGATTTATGCGGCTTTTTGTGCTGTAAAACTTTGTGACCTATTCAGCGATGCAGGAGGACGGGAAGCGACTGGCGGCTCCGCTCGGGTGTGGAGGAAAAACTGCAACCAAAAAAAAAGAAAAAAAAAAAAAATTTTTAAAAGTGCTGCATCAGAAAAACACCTCCTTCCTGCCTCAGAGAGAAAAAAAAAAAACATCAGAATTGAGAGAAGAGCTGGCTGAGGAACACAACAGCAGTGAACAATTATCCTAAAGTGATGTAATGAAGTAATGAAGTGTGAACCTTTGGAATATAAATATTGCAAATAAATAATACAACTGTGATCAACTGTCAGCTAATATTTTTTCTTTCTCTCTCACTAGAAAAAGTGAAATAAAAAAGGCAAAGAGGCGAGAAAGAGGGAAAAACGTACTTGTAAGAAGCAGCATCTCCTCTTCGCCTGCTGTAAAAACAACTGGCAGTTTAATTTGTAAATATGATGCTGTTTGAACACTTTGGGGTATTTTGGGGTAACTTCTTCAGGATCTTTCAGGTACTTTGAGTCACCTGTTTGAACACTTTGGGAAACATCTGGATAACTTTTGGAACATTTTAGGCACGTTTTGAAGCACCTGGTTGAGCAGTCTTTAGTGTTTCGGGTACTTTTTAGTACCCGAAACACAGTTTTGGAAAACGGGTCACCAGGGGGAACTTTGGGGTACTTCACGGTACCAGTTTGCACATTTCAGGGTATCTGTCAGGTACGTATTCTAGGTCACTTTGGGGTCCTTTTTGGTAACCTGTCAGCACCTTTGGGGTATTTTTGGACAAAGAGTCACCTGGGGGAACTTTGGGGTACTTTTGGGTTATCTGGGCTGCCTCTCTGAACACTTTTGTGATACTCTTAGATAACTTTTATGTAATTTGGGGTGCCAGTTAAAGCACTTTTTAGTGTTTTGGGTACTATTTAGTGAACTTTTGGATAACACATCTTGCACTTTGGGGTAAATTTTGGGTAACAGGTCACCAGGGGGCACTTTGGGGTAACTATTTAAGCACTTCTGGGTACTTTTGGGTAATCGGGGCTGCCTTTCTTAACACTTCAGTGCCTGTGTGGTACTTTTTAATAACTTTAAAGGCTCCTTTTGAAAACTTTCCAGTAATTTGGGGAACCAGTTTGAGCACTTTTCATGTTAGTGTACTTGTTAGTGTCCTGTTGGGTGACAAGTACATCTTGTACTTTGGAGTAAATTTTGGGTAACAAATCACCAGGGGGTACTTTGGGGTACTTTGTGGTGGGTACTTTTGGGACTTTGAGATACTTTAAAAGGCACTTTTGGAAACTTGGAGGTACTTTGGGGCACCTGTTACAGCTGTTTTGGACACTCTGGGCTCCTGTTGGGAACATCTGGGTGATTAGTAGGACAAAAGTACTGACTAAAAGAAGTACGTCCTCAGAAAAGTACCATATCAAAAAAAAAAAAAAAAAACTCTCTTTGAGAAAAGTACTACTTCAGAAGAAGAGCCTTAGAACAGCAATGTCTAAAAGTACTACCTCGGAGTACTACCTAAGATAGTAATGACAATAATAATTACGACAAAATTTTATTTAAAGAGCAAGAGCTTAACAAGGTGAGGGATTTCAAAACAACAGCAACAGAGCAAAAACAACATTAATTAAATAAACTTCTAAACACAGACACAGGTATGGACAGAGGAGTATAAAAAACTAAAAGGAACAAATGTAAAAATGTATTTAAATGTAGACTATACAAATGTATATAAATAGAAAATAAGTGGAAACTCCACAAACACTGCCAACTGGTCTTTTCTTTTTTAAAATGAATGAATTTAGAGATATTTGATATTTGTCGTCTCTCATTCCTTTTTTTCTGTCTCTTTATTTGCATGAAAGTCAGAAACAATCTTGGCAAAACAAAAAGATAAATTCACAATCTCTCTCTCTCCTTCCATCTCTCTCTCTCTCTCTCTCCCACACACACACACACACACACACCTCTGTATCTACATCTGTCTCTCTCCCACACACACTAATCTCTCCATCTCTCCATCTCTCTCTCTCTCTCTCTCTCTCTCTCTCTCTCCCTCCGCTCCTCCTTTCCCTCCGTCTTGGGTTGAAATTGCAGGTTGGAGGTTGAGGCTGTTTGCCAGACGTCAGCCTGAACAAACACAATTATCCAGCAGAGATTAGCGAGGTTCAGCCGAGGACGAGCGAGGGAGGGAGAGAGAGAGAGAGAGAGAGAGAGAGAGAGAGAGAGAGAGAGAGAGATGCACAGCTTTCCTCCTGCAGTTTCATCGTCTTCATGTAAATATGAAAATGTCGCTCTCTCTCCCGTCACAACAGGAAAACTTAACGAGGCTCTAAATCGCTTGTTACCATGGAGATTATTATTTTTACTTCCTGTGCAGAGATCAGTTTCTGAGGCGCCGTCAGTCCTCTGCTCGCTGAACCTTTTCCCTTTCCTAACTGTCTTATATCGGCTTTTCTTGGTGTTTATACGCAAATTATTTTAAAAATTTCATTATTTATTTTTTTAACCTGACAAGTTTGTGACGTGTTTTATTTCTGACATGTTTCATTGATTTTGTTATATTATATTTTATTTTTTTGCTGGCGTTGTGAATCTTTTTGTAACTTGGATTTTGAAAGTTAACCCTCTGACAGTTACATGAAATTGCCTTTCTATTTTTTTTCACCCCAAAATTGATACTGCTTTAAACATAAACTCTAAAACACAGCACTTTTTAACATTTTAACATTTTTTTTTTATCATTTATTGTATTATTCATTATTTTACCTTTATTTTACTTTTTTCCACAATTTTCCTGTTTCTACTGTAAATGTATTCATATTTAAATATTAAAAAAAACTTTATTTTATATTTAATTTAATTTGTTTTTATGTATGTATTATATTCTTTTTGTTTTATTTATATTTATTTGTATTATTTTATTTATTTGTTTGTTTATTTTGTTTGTTTTATTATTTATTACTTTTCTGTTGTGTGCTGGGAAACGGTATTTCAAAATAAAACCAAATATCTGCATGTCAAAAATAATTATCTCACCCCACTGGCAGATTTCTGACCTCATTTGAAGAAAAAAAAAAAAAAAACGTGAATTTAAAACGTGATCAGAATCAGAAAGCTTTATTTTTCTCCGAAGGGCGATTCAGTTTCTCCAGTCCCGACTTTACATAAACAAAACAAGCAAACAACAACATTCATTTGAACACAGAGTCACAGAGGAGGCGATAAATGACCGGCGGGCAGATAAAAATACAAACCCGACTAAGGAACACAAAGACACAGCTGTATGAAGTGCACAGCGCTGAAGAGGGTTCATAAAAATACAAAACCAACTAAAAGAAATAAAAACAGCTGGATAAAGTGGTTGAGTATATTGAGAGTGAAGTGCCAGGGAATGCAGAATATAAACATACACAAGAGCCCTAAAGGGTCAATGCAAAAGACTGTGCCAGGCACCAAGAGAACAACAAAAAAAAAAAAAAGAAAAGAAAAGAAAAAAGAAAAATCGACTCTGCATTCAGCAATAAGTGTAAATTGTTTAGACAGAGCTCGCTCGCTGTTGATGATCCTTTCTGCTCCCGGAGAGAGTTCAGATCACTCAGCTGCACTTCAGTAATTTTTGAACAATGATGTGAGACCGTCCGACACACAAACTCGTCTCCGCAGCCAATCAGAGCGTCGGTTCAGGTTCAGGTTCAGGTGAGGACGGCGGGCGGAAACTCATCAGCAGCGTTCAGGTCTGAGACGAGGATTTGTCTCCTGAAGGAAGTTTGATCAGCGGCGAGGCCGAGCGAGCCGCCGCCCCTCTAATCTGCACCGCTGATGGAGGAGCTGCACCCACGACCTTGGAGTCTCTCTGTCTGTCTGTCTGCCTGTCTGTACATCAGCATCGCTTCATGTTGGAAAAGTCGCCTGTTTTCTCTGTTTGATGCGTTGAAGCTGCTTGAAACAGAGTCAAAACCCTGTCGCCGCTTCGCTTCACGTCTCGTGTTCAGCGCAGGAACGTCTCCGCCTCAGGCCTTCGTCAGTGAGGAGGAGGAGGAGGAGGAGGAGGAGGAGGAGGAGGAGGAGGAGGAGGAGGAGGCCGATCCATCATCAGCCGTCAACAACACGACTGTAACACTCAGACTTTTCTGCAGAGCCGAGTTACCGAGCATTCAGGACGCCGCTGCCGTTTCTTCGTGTCAGCGTCAGGATTAAATGCTAAATCATACGTTTACTCCCAAAAACTCAACAAACAGAATGAATTGCTTCCAATAAACAGATTTATTAATTCATTAATCCCATCATAACGACTTCAACCTTCAATTCAACCTTAAATGTCCATGGAAGCTCAAAAATCCTTATGTAAAAATCCACAGGGACAAAAAACAAAACTCCTTTCAAAATGCAGAAATGGAAAATTTCTGCAAATTTCGCTAAAATCTCAGCCTCACTGGCAGGCAACCAGGATACTGGAGAGAACAAACGTCCATCCGGATGCTGTGGTTGTAGTTTTTTGTTTTCAGTTCATGGAAACTTTACTTTCAGCTGTATCTTAAAATTTCAAACTAAGAGCCACTATTTTGGCTCCACAGGTAACAAACAGATCATCCCTCCTTCCAGCCTTTAACACAGCAGATCAGGTCCATGTGTTTGAGCCGTCTGCCCCCTCTGGCGCCCCCTGCAGACCACGCCACGCCACGCCACATGAAACGCTGCAGTTTCCACGCCGCGGCGAAGCAGAACATGTCGCTGACCCGCTCTCCTGCGGTGGAGCGGCGGCTGTTTCACGCTAAACGAGTTAAAGTCACGTTCACTGATTTAACCACCTAAAGCACCTGGTTAAGGAGAGGAGAGTTTGATTTACACACAGAAACCACCGGGTTACAGTCATGAACGAACACAACAGCCCTGAAACTACGGGATTACAAACATTCTCGTGATACCCTACAAACATAATCCAGGACAAAAATACATTCCTCTGGAAATGTGAATGACAGTGCAGTTGTATAAGAATTCACTTTCATGATTCTGTACTAAATGTAACCTGATGAAGGCCTTGGGCTGAATTCAAATTTTAAAAATTGAAAAAAAATCCCCATCTTTGAGTTGGGGGGTGGAGAATAGTCTGAGAAAAAAAACTTGGATATTATCGGAGATTAAAATGTTACATTCATGAGAAAAAACTCACTAATTTCTAAGAGAAAAACCTTGAAAATTCTGAGATTGTAGTCACAAATTTGTTCTTTTATTTTTTTGTTGTTGTTGTTGGCGGCTCCACCTGTGCTGCCCCCTGCTGGCCGTGTCTCAGGCCTGCAGCTGATCCCCAAGTCACAGCAGCTTTCACAGCGTTTGGGTCTGCAGGGCTTTGATCAGGTTATTTAAGAAAACTGAAAAGTAAGATAAAGACCTCGATGACGACATCACTGAGTGTCTTTTAGCCATTTTTCAACATTATTATTATTATTATTTTTTTAGATTTTAATGCCAAAAAAAGATGCTGGTGTTCAGGACACGAGGAGAAGCTCTTGGTTCACACATTTATGGCCGTTTCCTTCATTTACATTTATTACTTATTTCCACTCTCATCTCCCCCATTATCTCTTTCCCTCTTCCCTCTCTCATCCTTTTATTCTGTCCCTCCTCCTCCTCCTCCTCCTCCTCCTCCTCCTCCTGCTGCTGCTCCTCTCTCCTCCCAGCAGGAGGTGAAACCCCTCCAGAAGTCCTTCTGCTGCTCTTTGGCAGCGCGCTCGCCTCCTGACCTTGACTTTGAACATGAAAACCTCGACTGACCGCGGCGAATGGAGATGAGGTCGCAGTATGGAGGGAGGATGGAGGACGAGGAGGGAGGAAGAGAGAGGAGGAGGAGGAGGGAGGAGGAGGGGAGAGGAGGAGGGGAGAGGAAGGTGTGGAGGAGGACATGAAGACGGAGGGGAAGGGATGGAGAACAGAGAGACAGACAAATAAAGGTGCAGGAACTGGAACTGGAACCAAAAATCATTCTTCCAAGTGATGCCATAGAAGATTTTTGATCCCACAAAGAACCTTTTGGCAAGAGGTTCCCTAAAGAGCCTTTTCTGTAGATGGTTCCTTAAAGAACCCCCAAAGATGCCTCAAAGAACCATCAGAAAACAGTACCTTTAAGAACCATAAATGGTTGCTGAAAGAGCTTTGGCATTTGGCTTTAGCATTTTTAAGCAAGATTTTTTTTGTTCTTTTTTTTTTTTTTTAAATGGTTCTTTAGTAGTTTTTCAGAAAAAAACAGAAACATAAAGGTGCTAACTGGAACCAAAAAAGGTTCTTCAGAGTCATGCTATTGAAGAACCATTTTTTGGCTCCACAAAGAATCTTTTAGTGAAGAAGGAACCGATTATGTAGATTTTTTTTAAATGGTTCTTTAGTAGTTTTTCAGAATAAAAGCTTCTCTGAGTGTTTTAAATCAGATGACTGTGTGCAGGTTGAAAACCAACATGAACATGTTGTTGGCCGGTTCTCCACGTTCCTTGTTCCTTCACTGGGTTCCAGACGAGCTATTAAACATGTTTTCTGATGGTTTATAGAGCGAGACATTAATCCATTCACTGAGGAAATAATCTGCACATTAATCCATTCACTGAGGAAATAATCTGCACATTAATCCATTCACTGAGGAAATAATCTGCACATTAATCCACAAGGAAAAGAATTGTTAGCTGCTGCCGCCACCAAAGAACTCCAATAAACATGAAGAACCTTTAGCACTTTAAAGAACCACAGACAGTGTGTGGAGAACCAGCTCCTAAATAAAGAGGTTCTTCAGAGACTGACGGTTCTTTGTAGAACCACAGAGCACTTTGGAGAACCAATTAAGAACCAGTGTTTTTCTGAGGGTGGAAAGCAAGAAAAAAGACAGGAGGCAGGATGAGGCACTTGAAAGAATGATGATGATGATGATGATGATGATGATGATGATGATGATGCTTATGGACACAGTAATGAAGGTGGAACATGAAAAGAGAAAGAGAGCTGGGCTGTTAGGAACCGTGACGGGGCCCGGTATGGTTCCTTGAAGAACTCCGACACTAATTGGCGCCCGCGGGGAGCGCCGGAGGTTTGACGGGGATTCAGTCCAATTACCTCGGCCCGGCGGCCGGCGCGTCTCCGAGGGCGGCGGCGGGGCGGCGGCGCCGACAGCCCCGACGCTCGCAGAAGCCGAAGCCTCGCCGCTTTTCAAAGGAACAAAGAGAACGGCAGCCGCTCGGGTTCTCACAGGTTCTGTCTCATAAATCTGCCTCTTTAATCTCAGAGGTTTTAGTTTCTCGGACTGCCCTCACATCCCTGAGCTTAATATATTTTCTCTCTCTCTGCAGTTTTCTCCCTAATTGTACAGTTGCAACCGAAATGACCTCAAAAATATTTTCACAAGGTGAGGTTACGGCAGCCATTTTTTAAATTTTGTTTTGTTTTTGTTTTAGTTTTTGTTTTTAATATGAAAAGCAGCAGCAGAAGCTTTTTGAAGCCACACCATGAAGACGGTTAGACTGCAGCTTGATAAGAGCAGCTACAGGAGGACTGCAAACCAACTCATTTGGTGCTGCTCTCTCTCTCACACACACACACACACACACACACACACACACACACACACACACACACAGCGAGGGGGAAGCGAGCCTAAGCTTTGGGAGCCGGCGCTCAGTGGCTGTAATTATCTTGACACCTCCAGCCATGCCGTCACTTCTCTGTGAATCCACTGATCAGCTCAGTATCATCATCTGTGTGTGTGTGTGTGTGTGTGTGTGTGTGTGTGTGTGTGTGTGTGTGTGTGTGTGAAGTTGGCCTGCGTGTTGTTAGCGTCCACGCCGCCTCCGGCCGCGTGCAGATGAAGCAACAATAGAGAATCTCGACATCATTTGGTTGAAGGAGCGTCGCTCTTTATCTCTGCACACAGAAAGCAGAACGCCTCTTCTTTATTTTCTTCTTTATTTTCTTCTTTATTTTCTTCACGGCGTCATGTTTTCTCTTTGGTTCATCAGACTCTGCTCTTAATGACCGGCCTCCCTTCGGCTCCGTTTATTATTAACTCACACCGCAAAGCCCCGGTTTTTATTCAGAACTTTATTTTGAAATTCTAGCAGAGATGCCGAGGTTTCCAGAGATGCCAAACAGGAGCTGCTGGGAAATGAGTCTAACATGAAGCACGAGGCATGCGGATCTTTTCTATGTGATGTGATTCTGCAGCTCAGAGTCAAAGAGATGGAGCCTCGACTTGGACGAGACTCTGAGCTGCTGGAAACACCTGATTTTTTTTTTTTTTTTTTTTTTTTTAATTCTGACTCCAATGTGACCAGTTTGGTTTTGAGGCTTCAGCTCTGTCCTCCACCTTTTACTCCCCTTCATTAATCCAATTCATTTTGGATCTGAAAGGATAAAAAAAAAAACAAAACAAAAAAAAAACTTCATATTTTCCCTTTCCTGTTGCAATAAATTCCCAGAGAATATTTTTTATTATTATTATTTTTTTTTTTTTATTATTATTATTTTTTATTATTCTCATATTGCAATGCCCAGTAACTAAGAAAAAATAAATAAATAAATAAAAAACGTCACCCTCTGAGTCTGCACACAGAAAAATAAAGGTGCTAACTGGAACCATTTTCCTGAAAGTTCCTCTTTTAATGATTGGTTCTTTTGTAATTTTTTCAGAATAAAAGGTTATTTGAGCGTTTTCAATCAAGTTATTGATTTGAAGCCAAACAGCAGAGAGCCGTCGTTTCATATTTCACACGGCGCTGCGGGGATTAACGGATTAGCTGATGGGCAGAAAATGAATGGATAGCTGTTTGTGGATTATGGGGCTCGATGAGCGAGTTTCCACGCAGATCAGCTGATCGGAAAGTAAAACGATGAAAACTTCAAGAGGCTGGAAGCTTCAGACCTGTGGGAATATTCCAGATTACAGACTGCAGCACGTGTGTGTGTGTGATAGACAGATAGATAGATATACTTTATTGATCCCAACCAGGGAAATTCTGGGTATGTGTGTGTGTGTGTGTGTGTGTGTGTGTGTGTGTGGGTGTGTGTGTGTGTGTTTCACGTTCAGAGAAGCTTTATTGACATGATGATCACATGACACAACATGGAGGAACACACACACACACACACACACACACACACACAAACACACACACTCGCTCCCTGTCTCGCCTCTAATCCTGATGAATACAACCTGTTTAGAGCCTCATACACACACACACACACACACACACACACACACACACACACACACACACACACACACGCCTCATCAACGGTAATTTCCTCTCGTTTGAATCCAACTGCTGCCAAACAACAACAGGTGGGAAATGAGAGGAAACTGTGTGTGTGTGTGTGTGTGTGTGTGTGTGTGTGTGTGTGTGTGTGTCTACAAGTGTCAACACCTGTGTAAGTGTCTGAATGCATGCGGTGTTTGATTGTGTGTGTGTGTGTGTGTGTGTGTGTGTGTGTGTGTGTGAGGTATCAGGCTGCTGAATGCTAACGAGCATCTGCAATTACAGCGATTCTGCTCTAATTAGCTCCATTCATCTTCATCATCATCATCATCCTCATCATCATCCTCCTCATCTTCATTCTCATCATCTTCTTCTTCTTCATCATCATCCTCATCATCCTGATCCTCATCACCATCATCATCATCATCATCCTTATCATCATACTCATCATCATCATCATAATCCTCATCACCACCATCATCCTCATCATCATCATCATCATCATCTTCCTCCTCCTCATCATCATCATCATCCTCATCATCATCATCCTCATCATCATCATCATCATCATCATCATCATCCTCCTCATCCTCCTCCTCCTCCTCCTCATCATCATCCTCATCATCATCCTCATCATCATCTTCCTCCTCCTCATCATCATCATCATCCTCATCATCATCATCATCATCATCATCATCATCATCATCCTCCTCATCCTCCTCATCATCATCATCATCATCATCATCATCATCATCATCATCATCATCCTCCGCCTCATCCTCCTCTTCTTCATCATCCTCCTCTTCTTCATCATCATCATCATCATCATCATCATCATCATCATCATCCTCATCCTCCCTCTCTGTCCTCCATCCTTTCCTCTTTTCCTTCTTTCTTCTCTGCCTTGTTTCACTTTCTCGTTACAACACTCTCATTGATTATTGATTGTTGATTAATGATTGTTTGATTGATTGATCCCCTTCATGTGTAGTGATGACCCCGACTGTTAACTTTCTGTATTGATACAAAACAGGAGAGAAGTAACAAGATGGCTGCCATCATACAGAACATTAATGACAGAATGATAACAATAATAACAATGACAATAAAGTTTATTTCTACTGAAGTAAAAACACGAGCAGAAGAAACACAAAACGTCCAATCAGCAGTGAGGGAACAGGCGTCCATGACCATGTGAGCTCAGCGGTTATACTCCCAGAATGCACTGCGTCACCTCAGCCCGTGCGATGGCGGACGGTTGTGACGCCGAAACACACGGAGCTAACGAGCACTGCAGCGCCACCTGGTGGTGAC
>NC_043990.1:1932116-1947116 GCF_902150065.1 Myripristis murdjan
GAGCGTCACGTTCACCTGCTGCCTTCAGATCTCACCGTCCTCTTTATGTTTACTGGGATTTTATTTTCTGTGGATCTGATCTTTTTTTTTTTTTTTTTTTTTTTTGATGGTGGTTGTGTCTGTTTTCATTTACCTGTGATTATTGTATAATTGTAAATGATTGGTTTGGATGTCAGACAGCCATCTGCACACCCAGACACACACACACACACACACACACACACACACACACACACACCAAAGACTCAGAGAACGAAAACAAAAAGAGAAGCAGCAGAACAGCTTCATCGCTCGGTGTTTCTGTCAGACAGACGTGTCGCCGTCTCTCAGCTGACAGCTTTTCTCCCATGAGGCCGTTTGGCTGTCAGCGTTCCTCTGACATCACTCTGAAGGTGATAATTGCCTTGCACAAACACACACACACACACACACACACACAGAGCGGAGTGGATGGTGAAGCACAGACTCTTTTTTTAAGGCACATTTATTTTCACAGCACATGTCATCTACAAAATAAAGTCAGCGGGCTTCACATCAGGCAAATTTACTGAATAACAACAACTTTAATAAATCTGATGGGTGAAAGTGGAGAGGAGGAGGAAGAGGAGGAGGAAGAGGAGGAGGGACAGGAGGAGGGAGAGGAGGAGGGAGAGGAGGACGAGAGAAAGGACAGAAGGAGAAGAGTTGGAAAAAATAGGAAAAAACAAGGAAGAGCAGGGAGGAAGAAAATGAAGATGAGCAAAGATTGAAGGAAAAGCTGACCTTACGTGCATGTCACACACACACACACACACACACACACACTCCCTCCCACACACACCTGTGTGTGCAGCAGTGGAGCTGACAGAGCAGCAATTATAAATCCGACTTTGTCCCCTGCCAATTCGCCCACTGCTCACTCTCTCTCTCCATCACTTGTGCTGCTCGATCTCTCTCTCTCTCTCTCTCTCTCTCCCTCTCTCCATCACCTCTCTGCCTCCTTCTCTCCTCCTCTCTTCTCCTCTTCTCCATCACTTCTTTCCTCTCTGTCTCTGTTGGAAGTTGGCCTGGTTTGACCCTGAGGACAGAGAGCTGAAGTTCAGTTTGACCAGGAACAAAAAGTAAAAAAGTAAACTCAGGTTCAGTGTGTGTGTGTGTGTGTGTGTTGTGTGTGTGTGTGTGTGTGTGTGTGTGTGTGTGTGTGGTAAAAAGCAGTGGGTTATTTTTGTATTTTATTTTTTGGACATTGTTCAGTGTTTAAGTTGCAGGCACCCTAACAGCCACCTAATACATCATAAAAACCACAAACACCTTAGCAACCAATTGGAAACACTTCAGCAAATGCTTAGAAACACCGTGGTAAGTATCTAAGTACCCCGATAGCAACCACCCAACACACCCTACCAACAAAACTTTGTGCAGCCTAGCAGTCCACCTAGAAACACCTCAGCAACAACCGAAAAACACTTTAGAAAATGTTTAAAAATACCTTAGCAACCACCTAGTACACCCTAGTAACCACTTGGTCCACCTTAGCAGTCTACCCCAAAAAAAAAAAAAAAAAAAGAACACCATAGTAACCACCTAAAAACACCTTAGTAATCACCTAGAAACACTGTAATAAATAATCAGGAACATTATAGCAAATGTTTGGAAATACACTAGCAGCCACCCAGTACACCCTAGTAACCACCGAAAAATATCTGTGCAAATGCTTAGAAATACCCTGGTAGCCACCTAAGTACCCCATTAGCAACCTAGCTGTCTACCTACAAAACACTCTATCAACCACTTAAAAACACCTTAGCAAATACTTAGAAATACCCTTGCAACCACCTAAGCACTCAAGCAGCAACCACCTAAAACACCCTACCAGCCACCGAGTGCCCATTAGCAGTCCACCTACCAAGCACTTAAGCAACCACCCAGTACACCCTAGTAACCACCTAAGCACTCCCTTAGTAACCACCTAAAGCATCCTACCAACCACTTAGTGCACCTTTGGTAGTCCACCTACAAATCATCTGAGCAACCACACAGTACACCCTAGTAACCACCAAGAAGCATCTTAGAAAATCCTTGGAAATACCTGAGTAACCACCTAAGCAACCCTTAGTAACCACCTAAACCACCATACCAACCACCTAGTGCACCTTGGCAGTCCACCTACCAACCACCTTAGCAACCACACAGTACAACGTCGTAACCCCCTAGAAGCATCTTAGAAAATGCTTGGAAATACCTGAGTAACCACCTAAGCACCCCTTAGTCACCACCTAAACCACCATAACAACCACCTAGTGCACTCTAGTAGTCCACCTAGAAACACCTTAGCACCCAGCTAAAGATATCTCAGAAATTGTTTAGAAATGCCTCAGCAACCACCTAGTACACCCCAGTAACCACCTAGACAATATTATTTCCTCCTCTTTCACGTGGATTTGATGCAGGAAGATCTAAAAATATAACGACAAGGTTTTGTTGTCAGTCTGATGAAATAAATAAAAAAACAACAACAACATAATAAACGACTTAATATCATCATACCTAGGGAAAGTTAGGCATTTTTTTGGCCAATCTGCAAATCACAAATCAAATCACATTAATTTTAATCCAGGAAAGGATCTGGAAGGGCTCTGCCTCTATCAACAACAGTAAAAGTTTAATAATTAAAAAAAAAAGTTTGAACCTGTTTAATGAATCCAAACTTTTCATTTCTCATGTTTGATCTCCAGGTTTTTCCTGCTGAGCGTCTTCAGGCCTGTCGTCTCTCTCTGCAGAAACTCACCGTTTAACGAGCCGACGCCCGAACTGTCCGTCATGACTCTCCACTTTAATGAACTGAGGTTTCCACCGCAGAGTTACGAGTTGAATCGATAAATTTCATCTGAATAAAAATCACGGCGCCGCATTAATCTTCTGCTATTACCGTCGTACATCTGCAGGCTGAGATATTTCCCTGTTTAATCATCTTCCATCCGGTCTGGACCCGGAGCTGGAGACGCCGCCTCACTGGAGGAGAAAAGTTTTTATCAGGACTTTTTGGTTGAAATGAAGCGCAGTTTGTGATTAATCTGGGAACATTAAAGTCATTTGTCTGCGCGGGAAGAAACGCTCATTCATAATAAAGGCAGATGTGAGGTGGAGGCGCTGGAACCAGAACGTTCCCACAGAGTTACTGCGGTGAATCTGCAGGAAGCGGCGGCGGCTGCATCACCCAGAGGAGCTGATCGCACCTCCGCTGTTTGTGTCACTGTAATGACATTTCAAAATAAAACAGTTACATCCATTTTTTTTCCCCCAGCCACACAGATTTGAAAGAACATAGAGCTGAGGGAACAGTTAAAGTTGAGGGAACGTAGATCTGAAAGATTATAGAACTGAGGGAACATTGAGCTGAAAGAGAATGGAACTGAGGGAACATACAGTTGAAAGAACATAGAACTGAAGAAACATAGAGCTGAAGGAACATAGAATTGAGGGAGCACAGAGCAGTTACATCCATTTTTTTCCCCCAGCCACACAGATTTGAAAGAACATAGAACTGAGGGAACATGGAGCTGAAAGAATATAGAACAGAGGGAACATAGAGTTGAAGGAACATAGAGCTGAGGTAACATAGAGTTGAAAGAATATAGAACTGAGGGAACATAGAGTTGAAAGATTATAGAGCTGAGGTAACAGAGTTGAAAGAACATAGAACTGAAAGAACACAGAGTGGAGGGAACATTTAAAGCTGAGGGAACGTAGATCTGAGGGAACATAGAGCTGAAAGATAATAGAACTGAGGGAACATAGAGTTGAAAGAACATAGAACTGGAGAAACATAGAGCTGAGGGAACATAGAACTGAAAGAACACAGAGCTTGAGGGAACATGTAAAGCTGAGGGAACGTAGATCTGAGAAAACATAGAACTGAAAGATGATAGAACTGAGGGAACATAGAGTTGAAAGAACACAGAGCTGAAAGAACACAGAGCTGAAGGAACATAGAGCTGAGGGAACATTTAAAGCTGAGGAAATGTAGAGCTGAAAGATTATAGAACTGAAGGAACATGGAGCTGAGGGAACACAGAGCTGAGGGAACATAGAGTTGAAAGAACATAGAGCAGAAAGAACATAGAGCTGGGATCAAGCAGACCAAGCATAAAATAAGAATGATTAGCTGTTTTGTCAAAATGTCATTTCGCCTGTACGCAAAAGGCTTTTAATGTGAAAGAGCGTCTGTGTCCTGTGGTGCAGCAGGCCTGAAACCCCCAGGGGGCGCTGCAGCAGAGGTTCTCCACCTTCAGGCCTCTGACTCTGATCTGCTTCTAAACACAACCACCTGTGACCTTTTCTGATATCTGTGGTCTTTTACTTTTTATGACGAACTTTTTCTTTTTTTTTTTTTTTTATCAGACTTTCCTCCAAATGTGTAATACTTGGTTAATAATGCATTAAAAACTTTTTTTTTTTTTTTTTTTTTTTTGTTGTGACAAAGACAAAAATGCTGTTTCTGTCAGCTTTTTGTACTGATAGGAAAAAAATGTTGCAGTTTATATGCAAATTTGGACGTTTCTGTGAAATATCAGCGGTGTTTTCTGACACATTCTGGCATAATAGAAATATTTCGATTTGTTTGGTGCCTTAAAACTGAATTGTGGCGAAGAATGAAAATCACAAGTCCACAACAACAGAAAAAATTAAAATTAAAATCCCCAGAGAAGCTGCCATTAACCTGAGCTGAAACCTGCACAGCAACAGCACAGCTGTCAGGAGTTTGACTGTGAAAGTTTTTTTTGCTGCGATTCGTTTTGTAAGATCAGCTGTTTCTCACACACACACACACACACACACTCGCCAGCAGAGAGAGTGTGTGTGTGTGTGTGTGACAGAAAGCAGAGTTCACTTTGTTTCTCTGTCAGCTTCTGTTTGTGTCTTGTTGAAGGCAGCAGCAGATTTCTCTCTAACTTCAGCCGCACACACACACACACACACACACACACACACACGCACACACACACACACACACACACACACACTCTCTCTTTCTCTCTTCCCAGGTAGAAGTTATTGCTCTTCCTCCTTTCTGTCATTTCTTCATCTTCATCTTCCTCCAGTTTGTTTGCTGCTGACAGACGATAATTGCAGCTCCACCCCTTCCTGCCATTTCTCCTCTTCTTCTTCTCCTTCCTCCTCTTCCTCTCCTTCCTCTTCTTCTACTCCTTCTTCTTTCTTCTTCCTCTCCTTCCTCCTTCGTTTCCTCCTCTGTCAGATCTTGTTAATTGGCCTTCAGTTCCTGTTGGTTTGAACGTGCAAATGAGGCGTCCTGTCACGCCCGGCCCCAGGGCCTTGTGGGTAACGGTGTTAAAGCAGACAGGGGAGGTGAGTGGAGCCGCAGCTTAATGAGACACAAACTACAAATAAACAACAAGAACAAGAAAAATACTTTTTTACACACACACAAACACACACACACACACACACACACCTGGGGCCACCATAGGGAAGGGGGGTGATATTCCAAGAAAAACCTCAAACCATCAGCGATTTAAGTGGAAATTTATTCATCCTAAAAGAAAAAAAAAAGAAAGACAAAGAAAGAAAGAAAGAAAGACTTGAGACAGGCCGAGAGAAACAGCCAGAGGAATAAAACAAGACGACAGGAGACAGAGCCAAAAGAAAAGGTGAAGTCAGAAAAAGGAAGAAAAAGAAAGAGAAAAGAGGAGGGAGGTTTCAGGACAGAGGGATGGAACCTTCAGATCCTCATGAGAGAACCATGAGAACCTTCACAGAGAGAGAGAGAGAGGGAGAGAGAGAGAGAGAGAGAGAGAGAGAGAGAGAGAGAGAGAGAGAGAGAGAGAGTTTTAAAAGGTTATTAAACTGCTACAAGAACTCCAGATTATACAGAAATTATCTTTATAATAACAGAAACTACAAGGAAATGATCATTTTAGAATAGTGGGCCATTAAAATCTGTTTTCCTTTTGGAAAACATCAAAACGTCACTGATCATTTGATGACTACAGAGATTTAATGAAGCGACTGGAGCAGGGGTGTAATAATGCGATTATACAACTATTACCAACAAAATAAAATGTATAATCAAAATGTATTCATACTTTGGGCATTTCACTCTCAAAATATAAAAGTTTTTTGCCGTTATTCTCTCCGTTTCAGTGGAAAACATGAGATCTGACGGAAACTAGTCCTTGTCAGCAGCCAGCTTGGGCTTATCATGTTTTCTAGACATTGTGATTCCCCAAACTGAATAAATACCACATACAGCAACACAGAACTGAAAGAACATAGAGCTGAGGGAACATAGAGCTGAGGGACCATAGAGCTGAGGGACCATAGAACAGAAAGACCAAAAAGCTGAGGGAACATAGAACAGAAAGACCAAAGAGCTGAGGGAACATAGAGCTGAGGGAACATAGAACAGAAAGACCAAATAGCTGAGGGAACATAGAGCTGAGGGAACATAGAACTGAGGGAACATAGAACAGAAAGACCAAAGAGCTGAGGCAACATAGAGCTGAGGGAACATAGAACAGAAAGACCAAATAGCTGAGGGAACATAGAGCTGAGGCACCATAGAACTGAGGGACCATAGAGCTGAGGGAACATAGAGCTGAGGGAACATAGAGCTGAGGGACCATAGAGCTGAGGGAACATAGAGCCGAAAGAGCATAGAGCTGAGGGAACATAGAGCTGAGGGAACATAGAGCTGAGAGAACATAGAGCTGAGGGAACATAGAACAGAAAGACCAAAGAGCTGAGGGAACATAGAGCTGAAAGAACATAGAGCTGAGGGAACATAGAGCTGAGGGACCATAGAGCTGAGGGAACATAGAGCTGAGAGAACATAGAGCTGAAAGAACATAGAACAGAAAGACCAAAGAGCTGAGGGAACATAGAGCTGAAAGAACATAGAGCTGAGGGAACATAGAGCTGAGGGAACATAGAGCTGAAGGAACATAGAGCTGAAAGAACATAGAGCTGAGGGAACATAAAGCTGAGGGAACATAGAACTGAGTGAACATAGAACCGATGGAACATAGAGCTGATGTAACATAGAGCTGAGGGAACATAGAGCTGAGGGAACATAGAGCTGAGGGGACATAGAGCTGAGGGAACATAGAGTTGGGGGAACATAGAGCTGAAAGGACATAGAGCTGAGGGAACATAGAGTTGGGGGAACATAGAGCTGAAAGGACATAGAGCTGAGGGAACATAGAGCTGAAAGGACATGGTTTGTTCCCCTTTGTCACGAACAAACACACTGGCGGACACAAATGCAGGCAGGCAGACAATCACAGATCTCAAGGTCGTTTATTACAGTCCAGGTCAATAATCCAGAGAGACAGTCGGACAGGTGGAGGTACCAAACGGCAGGCAGACTATTTCACAGGCGAAGGCACAAGGAACAAGGATGAAACTTGGAAAACTCGGATCTTGGTCATACACAGGGAATCTTAGAAAACGCTGGAATGCTGCTCCAAGAGACACCGGGAGCACGGCTTCTACACAGGAGGACAACGAGACACAGGTGGAACACACTGGGGTGATTACAGGTGAACAAAGAGGGAAGTAAAGACAGAGACAACACAAGGGGAGACGAGACTTTCAAAATAAAACAGTAAATGAACCAGAACAGACATAAAACACAGACCCTGACACCCCATAATGAAAAAATATTCACTGCGACTATTTGTTTACCACATCTGAGGATTCTTTGGTAAGAAGTTGTGTTATTTTCATCTACTTATTTATTTATTTATTTATTTATTTTTTTTTTGCAAGGCCCCGGCGTCAAGGCTGACTTACAGTTCTGTGTCAAAATGTTAATCTGTTATAATCTGAACGTTTTGGTTATATAATGATCTGTCAGTGAGCTGCATTTAAACCGAGGAGCTTCCTGTTGCCTTCGCTGCCTCCCTCGACTCCCTGTAAAAACAAACCATCAGCAGCAGCTCGGCTCCGGCTGCAGCTCCTCCTGACCTTCGCTCCTGTTTAACCTTTCTCCGGGATAATTAGCCGAGCCGAGCTCTGCCGGCTGTCAGTCAGCCGGCACACGCAGGAGGTTAACGAACTAACAGGAGAGCGAAAATAAAAGTGTTGTCATCATGGGAAAGGTGAACGAGGAGTCAGCCAAAGTTGCTGGAGAAGAAGAATTTGGACTTTAGACACTTTGAGACGGCCTCATGCAGCCTGAGTGGAGGTTCAGCAGCAAATCCCTGACACCTGCACCTTAACAAGGCACTTAATCCCATCTGCAGTGTTCAAATCTTGTTTTTTTCTTCAAGCAAGGTGAAAAATCTGCCAGTGGGACAAGATAATCCCACTTGTCTCCAACGCCGATCAATTTGTTTCTTGATTTCTGTTGAATTAAATCTCGTTTTGTTGATCCCCGCTGGCCGACCTCCTACAACCAACAAATTGCAAGATGCAGTTTTTAAACGTGAAATCGGCTCTGAATGCAAACAAGACCAAAGATTCTCTGTTCTCCATCTCTGAGTTCATGTTGATGTGCTTCTCAGCGAGCTACAACAAAAAGGATGATGTAATGTAAATGAAACAACGCTCATTTTCTGATGATTAGCAGGAAGCAGATAATTCTGTTTTATTATTGTTATTATTCTTAAACCTCTGGACTCCGTTTATCTCTCCAGATTTATTCCAGGTGACACTTTTTCTGCTCATCACTGCATCGTGTGTGAAAAGCTCTGTTTTTTTTTTGTTTTTGTTTTTTTTTTGAATGTGTGTTTTCATTCTGTTTTGAACTGCACTCTCAACAGCACTGGAGACGAGGGCGTGTCCTCTGTGATCCTCCAGATTTAAATAATGGCTGAATGAATGAATCTGCCTTATTCTGACACATTTATACTTGATCACAGCGGGAAAAAAAACTCCTGAAACAAATGAAACTGCACTGGAAACGTGGGATTATCTCATCCCACTGGCAGATTTTTTTATTACCTTGTTTGAGAGAAAAAAAACAAAAAAACAAAACAAGATTTCACTAAAGATGAGAGTAATAGTAGAGTAAGAGTAAACTTTATCATCTTGGGCATAGCACTGCACTCTGCTGCTTCACAGGAATAAGGTCATACAGCAACACAGAAGCAGTTCAATCACATGAAACATGCTATAAAAAAAAACACGGATTATGTTTAACACTGACGGCACAGAGAGAGAAAGGCTGGGCCATTTAAAACACAGGGAAAGTGCTGAATGCTGAAATGCTCTTTTATTTAACATGGGCGTCACGCAGGCTGCAGCACAGGGTGATGGGTTTAAACAGGAGTTTGGATGCAGGAAACAGGATGTGTGGAGTCTGAGCAGATTTTTGTCGCCTGTTTCATGACTGACTGGTTGCACAGAGACTCTGTGGGCTCATATTTCATCAGGTTATATTATCTTCATCGCTGTTCTGTGCAGGTTAAGATTCTGCGTTTTGGATCAAACAATGTCCAAACATGCAAACAGTTTAAAACAAAACATAAAGAAGATGTTTTTATGGGATACAGGGAGGAAGTGGGGGTGTGACGGTCGCTAGGTTTGCACAGGATACTGTTATTGATTAATTATTTCTTTAATTATTGTTTTCTCTACTTATTTCTGTTCATTATTAGTTGGTTCTTTTCTTTTCTGTTGTGTTTTGTTATTGTTAAGTCCTTTTGTCTTTGTCCTTTTCTGTGAATGTAAATTATATTTATTATTATTATTATTATTATTATTACTTTTGTTGTTGTTGTTGCTGCTGGTAGTAGTGGCAATATTAGTTATAGTATTAGAATTTTTATTTATTATTATTATGGCTTCATAGTAGTATTTCTAAGGAAGCAGGATAGATTTTTTTGATCATTTGTGCAGGGAGACGGGGTGGGATTAAATAAATTTCAACTTCTTCCCACTCCTTTTTGAACAAACTGTTCATTGTCTGTTGTTGTTGTTTTCCTCTATTTTTCTCTCTTTTTTTTTTTTTTTTTTGGTGTTCAAAATAAAAACTTAGGCCTTTAGGTGGCGCTGAGCGACTTCACACGGAGCTGAACCTGAACACGAGAAAATTCTGGAAACGAGTTGATCAGCGTCGGAAACAGATGGGATCTTCTCGTCCCACGGTGTTTTTTTTTGGTTTTTTTTTAAACCTCCTTTTTAGAAAAACAGGATTTGAGCTCTAAAGATGAGACTCAGCGTGTTTCCAGCATCAACATGAAAAATCAGTTCATCTCAACTTTGCCAAGTTTAGGGTTTTTATTCCTCGACGACGTGATGTCGTTCAGCTGAGTGATGCTCTGAAGACTCGTGGAGCTGAACGAGCCAGGAAAGTTTCTCTCGTCTCACTTTAACTTTTGATCCTGCAGCGCTTGACTTCCCTGACTTCTTGGCGGCGGCGGCGGCGGCGGCGGCGGCGGCGGCGGCGGCGGCGTGCTCCTCAGGGCTGGAGCTTTGTGACTCTGCAGAGAAATGGAAAGTTTCACGACCCTCGGGCCCACGAAGCCCGATCAAAACCCACCGCATCGTTTCAAAAACCGCCCGGATGATGTCAGAGCGGGAAGACACCGAGGTCGACGGAGAGTGAAACTTCACTTGTTTCAAGTGAAAATTTGCTCGTTTCATTGGCAAAATTTGCCAGTGGAAAAAGTGAAAATTCACTTGAAATAAGTGAAAATTAGCTAGAAACAAGAAACAAATTTTGCCAATGAAACAAGCAAATTCTCACTTGTTTCAAGCAAATTTTCACTTGAAACAAGAGACAATTGTCTAAAAACAAGTTACTTCTGAGGTGATCATGTCTTATTTTAAGTGTAATGAGATATTTTGACCAGGAATAAGACATTTTTGACTTGAAATAAGACAAATAATCTTGGTAAGATTTTGAGTTTTTGCAGTGTGATATTAACCTGCAGTGGAAAAAATCCTCAAAATCCTTTCTACTTCATAGGGAGAATCAACACCATCATGGGGAAAAATCCTCTTTTCAAAGTAAAAGTCCACCATATCTTCATGTTCCCTCAGTAAAAGCACAGCAGTGTTTTATTCTCAGTAAAGTGAAGTTCAGTGTGAAAAGTGAAATTCAAAGAGTCAAATTTCTCACTGCATTATTAACCTGACAGAGGTGGTGTCATGGTTCATGTGTCTTCCCTTGTCTGTGTCTTCGTGTCGTGGGCCTCGGTGTCTATTTGCGTTGACTTTGCATGAAACTGCTCAGATTAAACTCAGATTAAAAGGCGGAGGCTCTCGGTGGATGGAGGCAGTCGAGTGGAGAGACAGAAGCTCAAATCGCCGCAGGTTGAAATCCCGCGGCTGCCTCAAGCGGCTGCCTCTCCTCTCGGCGCCGCTAATTGCCTCGAATGCGAAACACGAGGAAGCCGCTTGAGGGCTTGTAGAGCGCGTGGCCCCGCCCTCGCTAATCTGTGTGCAAAGCTTTGATTTGGATGCGAGGCGGCGGCGGCTCGCTCTTCACGGCGCTGAAGAGCCGCTCTCAAAAAAAAAGGAACAAAAAGGTCTTTGAAAGGCCTGGAAAGTCTGCAAGGCCTTGGGAAACTGCACAGAGAGAGAAGTTTCTGAATTTCATCGCTTTAAAATCACACAGACACACACACACACACACACACACACACACACACACACACACTCATCGTATCTGCCTGTTGACACTCCATTAGCCTCAATGGGAATTAGACTTGTAGATTTAAAGTGTTTGGCGTCTGTAGCGGAAGATGAAAGCCGAGTCGTGTGGCCTTGAGGAGAGGTCAAAGGTCGACACACACACACACACACACACACACACACAAACACACACGCAAGTAAAACAAAAAATTAAAAATGTAAAAAAAAAGCAAAAAATAAAATAAAATAAAAAAAGAGGAGCACTTAAAACCAATCACATTAATTTTCTTCTCCCCCACTCACAGTTTAAATGCCCTCACACACACACACACACACACACACACACACACACACAGAACACACACACACACACACACACACACACACACACACACACACACACACACACACACACACACACATATTTCAGGCCTCTCAGTCGGATCCTCTTCTTTCTGCTTTATCACTTTATTTTATAAAACAGGCAAATGCCAGGATAAGATAAGGTAAGGTAATTTATGTTAAGTTGACATGTGTTAATCTAAGTTAAGATGAAGTTAAGATAAATAAAGATTTAAGATAAGTTAAGATGAGATAAGATAAGCTAATTCAAGTTATGGTGAGACGACTTAAGTGGAAATAAGATAAATAAAGATAATACATAAGATAATAAATACTTTATTGATCCATGAGGGGAAACGATAAGGGTAAATAAAGGTAAGATAATTTAAGTTCAGGTGGGGTGATTTAAGATGAGATAATTTTAGACAATGTGATAAAAGTAAGATAAGTTAAGATGAGATCATTTAAGATAATTTAAGATAAATATATATAAGATAAGATGACTTAAGATAAGGTCAGATAATTCAAGATAAATCAAGATAAGATGGATAAAGATAAGGTAAAGTGAGGTTAGATAAGGTCATTAAAGTTAAGGTAAGATCATTTAAGATCAGATAATTAAGATGAGACAGAAAGTTAAGATAATTTTAGATAAGTTGAGGTGAGATCCTTTAAGATAAGTAAAGAGGATGATTTAACATAAGGTCAGGCAAGATAAAATCACTTAAGATAAGGTAAAATAAGACAGTTTCATAAAAATTTAAGGCCAGATAATTTAAGATAAGGAGAGACACAGTAAGATAAGATCTGATATGGTAGTTTTAGATTAATTCAAGATGATTAAATTAAAGGTAAAGTAACATAAATGATATTTTATTGTCCCAAAGGGAAACTTCTCTTGGACTCGTCATGACATCATCATGACATCACCACCTTTGGCATCACAGCGAGCGTCTCCGTGGCCACGTGACCGAGGTCAAAGGTCAAAACCACAAAGTTTGGCACGACAGAAAAAAAGTTCCCGCGCGGCGAGGAGAGCGGATTAGCGCAGATTAAGGAGCCGAGCCGAGTCTCTCTCTCCAGACGTAATCCAGCGGAGCCGTCACTCAACAAAAGCCTCGGAAATCCACCGCTGCAAAACCCACCGCTCCTCAAATGAATGTGTGTGTGTGTGTGTGTGTGTGTGTGTGTGTGTGTGTGTGTGAGTGTGTGTGTGAGTGTGTGTGTGTGTGTGTGTTCCCCTCCGCCAAACCTTCAAAAGCTCCAAACAGGAGGCCGAGTATAAAAGACAGAAAGAGAGAGAGAGACAGAGAGGGAGAGAGAGAGAGAGGGGGGCGAGAGAGAGAAAAGAGAGCGAGAGAGAGAGAGAGAGAGAGAGAGAGAGAGAAAAGAGATGAGACAGAGTGAAAACTGGGACAGGCGAACCGACGGACTTCCCTTCTTATCTTTTGAAAAGAACGAGGGATGCAGCGGAAATGGCATCCTGCTGTTTCTGCTCACACACACACACACACACACACACACACACACACACACTCACACACACACACACACACACACACACGCACACACACACACACACACACACACACACGCTGCCTCAGCTTCCAGATTAAATGCAGATGAAATATTAATGCAGTTCCCCCAGAAATCCTCCAGTTTCGGGGCTGAGTGCCGCAGGTGAGGCGCTGCAGCTGATTGGCCGATATGGCAGGCGGGGAGGGGGGAGGGGGCGGGGTTTGCGGCGTGGGGCCAAACGAGCTTCCAAACGAGCTCGCGGACAAACTCACGGCGTCATCCGGGCCGTCCCGTGTGAGGCGTCAGATCACATCAAACTCTGATTTTCATGCAAATGATCGATGATGTGATCGTTGTCAGCAGCCAATAGGAGCGCTCCGTCCAGGAAGTCGTGTGTGTGTGTGTGTGTGTGTGTGTGTGTGTGTGTGTTCAAGTGTGTGTGTGATGTTGCTGATGCTGCCATCCTGTCATGCGATGCTGCTACATCCCATAACGACCAGGACCGTTTTTAGCCTCATAATTCAACCTGAAGAAGCATCGCTGTAATAATCCTATAATAATCCTGTAATAATCCTATAATAATCCCATAATATTTGTCAGATAATCTCAGAAGGAGTCTGCTTGTCGTCTTGCAGTTTTTCATTTTGACATGATTTGTGTTTGTTGCTCTTGATTTCCGGCTCACAGTCTGACACGGTGATGTGTTATCACTGTATTCTCAAACTGATGGATTATTCCTGCTTGGATTATTGCTGAGATTAACGATCATGATCACATTATTCATTTTATTATTTTCACATTATTATTTCACACAGCTTCTGGTGGCAAACGGCTTAAATAATCATATAGGCCTGCAATGTGTGTGTGCGTGTGTGTGTGTGTGTGTGTGCGTGTGTGTGTGTGTGTGTGTGTGTGTGTGTGTGAAAGACAGAGAGAGAAAATTAGACAAGCTGTTGATTGCTCAGTGCCACATGATGGTCTCCGAGCAATCTGATTCAATTATCACTCACACACACACACACACACACGCACGCACACACACACACACACACACACACACACACACACACACACACACACACACACACAGCAAGTGATCTTATAATCTGAATTCTTTGTCATTTCTGCACTAAAAATAAACTCAGTTAAACTTTGCAGATTTTTTTTCTTTTTTTCTGCAACAGGAAGCAGCTGCGTCCAGATGAGTTTCAGACTTTCAGAATAAAAGTCCCTGAGGTGTGACCTGAAGGGCAGAGCCGTCCGAGGCGTAGGGATACGCAGCACACGGTGTTTTCAGCAGGAAATAGTTCCAAACCAAACTGTGTTCTTCGTCAGCCTCGGCGGAGAGACTGAGGTCGGCTCGTTTGATTGGAGGGCTGTGCTGAATACTCGACTGTGATTGGCTAACTGGAGCACTCTGCGGTGTGATGTCATCAAACTGGTGGAGTTAAACGACAACAGAGTCACATGACAGGAACAAAGGCAATGAGCAAGAAATGACCCAAAAATCTGCAACAAATTCGAGTGAAAAGCTACAGGAGCATTACCTGGAGAGAGAGA
>NC_043990.1:1954616-2012116 GCF_902150065.1 Myripristis murdjan
TGTTAGAAATTGGCTGATTAATTGATTGTCTAATTTAAAGATGTAACTTTGATTTAAGCGGGTGCACTGAGGTTTAGGTCGAGCTGTTTTTTCCACAGAGAATGGCCAAGAAACAGCCACCATGCTGGTGCCGACGTTCCTGGGAATAAGCCAAGTGAGTGACCTGGGATTCAGGGAATTCTCTTCTTTTGACTCTCTCTCTCTTTTTTTTTTTTAATAGAAAGAAACAACCTACACTGAGCACTGGTGTTTCATCTGACAGATTAATAATTTCATCACTGATTTGACAGATACCTTGTCTTAACAACAACAATAATAAGCTTTTAAGTCTTGAAGCGTCCAAAGTAAGACGTCATCCCATAATTTTTCTTAAAGTCCTTTAATCTGAAACAGTCTGAAACAGGATCTGCATACTTGGTCACACATGTGATCTCATTGGCTTTGAGCTGTATATAGATATATACACATAGATTTGATTCAAACTCAACTATGTTTTTTTGTTTGCCTGATCAGACCAGACTGAGGTCAGTGACTTGTTATGATCTCTTTTTCTGCCTCACAGTTTTTCAAGTCGTCCTCTTTAATCTCCTCGTCTCCTGGTCGGCTCGTCGGCGTCGCGGTGGCGGCTTGTCTCCAACATGGAAAGGTACTGCAGCCTGCACTGTACGGCTTATAATGTGTCATGCTTCAACACGTTAATGCTTACTGTGGATTAATTAAACTACAATAAGACACACAGAGAATAAGCCTCTACTTGTGATGGTGTGAAACTCACAAAATATATAAAAACACTTTTCTCTGATGTTAAAGTGTGTCTTCGTTGGAGCAGGAAGGCTGTGGTTTAGGGTTTGGGTTGATGCCATTAAAGTTTACTATTTGATGGACATATAATAACACCATGTGATATACGATCTCACTTTAGTGGATTTTCATACTGATTATCACTTTGGACTTTGAAACTAAAGTGTTAAAGCAGGTTTACAGGTTGTTGAGGCCAAGTTTTAATGAGCCCACACCCCCACGGCAGCTTCACAGCAGCTTCACAGTGTGCCGAATGTCTTCTGCTGCTTTCCTCCACAAGCAGAACCAGAACCAGAACCAGAACCAGGGAGCCCAGATCCACATGCTGCATAACACACCTCATACACTTTCACCAAAGCCTTTAAACAGAGAGAGATTCAAACCACAGCCCTTAAGAAAAAGAGTGCAGTTCAGTCCTTCGTCCATCGGAGGCAGTGCTGAACACTCGCTAAACAGAGTAGAACATCTGGCAGCCAATGGGGCTAAAGGCTATGAAATCACCCCTGTCCCGTCCACCCTGTGTTCCTTTCAGGATCCAGCAGGAAAGACCGGACTCCCCTGCACCCACCTGTGTGTCCATGAAGAGTGGCTGGTCTATGGAGGAAACCGTTGAGTTCAAAGATGAAAAACACTCTGTTGATAAAAGGTATGCCGATGACACCCAGCTCTCAGTCAAACCCAATCACCTGTATAAATAACACAACCTTGAAAATTGCTAATCATGCACTGGAGCATTGATGTCTTCCAGTTTCTTGCAGTTAAACACGGACCATCTTCTCTGAGACACCTTGTTGAAAATGTTCCAACTTTAGGATCAAAAACCGGCAAATACTTTTTTATGATGATACCCATCTACGTTCCAGCTACGTTCTGGGTATCCACAGTCTTATTTACTAAAAAGTTAATTTCCCAATTTTGATTTTACCATTCCATCTCCCAGGATGCAGCAGAAGAGACGAGACTCGTTGTCCACAAAATGTGGCTGGTCTTTAGTAGAACTTTCTGAGTTAAATGAATGAAGAATTTAAATCATGATCTACGTTTGTTTTGAGTGTGAATGCTCTTTATCAGCTCAACTCGTCTTCACACACTGTCCGCGTAGAGATGAATCAAAGACAGGTGGACATTTTACTTCACATCCATTGAATGACAACTGGAATGTCTTCAAGAATCTAAAAACAGTCCGTTGATTTCAGTTCAACTCTAGCTGGACAATCATGACCTGGATGACTGAGAACCTACACAGATGTCTTCACATATACATAATTTTCAAACCTTCGAGCTGCCTAGTACAGCTACAGTCTTTTACTGTGGTCATGAAGTAATCTGCAGGAGCATTTTGAGGTTTAAATGTCTTGTATAAGGGCACTTTGGTGGTTGTTGTGGAGGAAGGGAAGAAATTCATTCATAGAGTCTTCCCACCCTCCATGTCAGGAACTGTCAAAGCCAGTCTGTCCACAAGTTTCACAGTCATCAGCCTTGTCCTGCCCATTTTGTGCTCATATCAGGATCCAGCAGGAGAGACCGGACTCCCCTGCACCCACCTGTGTGTCCATGAAGAGTGAGTGGTCCATGGAGGAAACCGTTGAGTTCAAAGATGAAAAATACTCTATTGACAAAAGGTATGCCGATGACACCCAGCTCTATTTATCAGTCTAACCCAGTGACCTGTATAAATAATAGTAATCATGCAACAGAGTATGGATGCCTTCCAGTTTCTTGCAGATAAACATGGACCATACACTCCTTGACATGGATGCACGATTTTTCTTCACACACTGTGGTCACAAAGTACTCTAAGGGAGCATTTTGAGGTGTAATTTCATGTTTAAAGGTACTTTGGTGGTTGTTGTAGAGGAAGGGAAGACATTTATTCATTTAGCGACTGTACATTATTGAAAATGGGTCACTGGAAGATTTTGGAGTGCACAGAAATAAAAAGCTGTGATCCTCCCTTTGACCATAATTTATTTTACCATGTCGCTCCCGAAGTGATTGGAAAAAATGGTTGACCCTCCCCCAGCAAGCGTTACACTATTTTTGCTGCTGAGACAATGTTCAGTGTATAATCAATAAAATATATTTGTTCCATTTGGTCTCTTTTCTTTAATAGGTTTGGCTAACCGTGGATACGTTTTATAATTACAGTACACTCAACAGCAGCCCTGCCAATAATCTCAGTAAACTCAGCTTTTGTGTGTTATTACCTTGTTATATCTCAGTCATCCATAGGCTATTTGATGCAGTTATATCTGCAGGCGGGGCGGCTAATCTGTGGATGGGTTATGGGTGGGTCAAAAAACAATTATTTTCAAGTTTATTAAATGCTTGCAGCGAGTCATCAGCCTTCTTCTGTCCATTTTGTGCTCATATCAGGATCCAGCAGGAGAGACCAGACTCCCCTGCACCCACCTGTGTGTCCATGAAGAGTGGCTGGTCCATGGAGGAAACCGTTGAGTTCAAAGATGAAAAACACTCTGTTGATAAAAGGTATGCCGATGACACCCAGCTCTATTTATCAGTAAAGCAGAATGAACTGTCTAAATTATGTTAGAGACACCTTATGGGAAAGGTTAAGACTTTGGGATCAGACAACAGCAAATACTTTTCTTTAGGGTAGGTTCTGGGTTTCCACAAAGTGATTTACTTTAAAGTTAATTTACAGATTTTTCCCCAAATTTTCATCTCCAACCTCAAAGATGGAAACCAGTCTTCCTCGCAAAGACAATAATTTAAATTAAAAGTTTGCTCAGTGTGAATGCTCTCTTTCAGCATGCCTCTTCTTCGCATTCTGTATAACTTAGTCTTTTACTGTGGTCATGAAGTAATCTGCAGGAACATTTTGAGGTTTAAATGTCTTGTATAAGTGCACTTTGGTAGTTGTTGTGGAGGAAGGGAAGAAATTCATTCATAGAGTCTTCCCACCCTCCATGTCAGGAACTGTCAAAGCCTGTCCGTCCACATGTTTCACAGTCATCAGCCTTGTCCTGTCCATCCTGTGTTCCTATCAGGATCCAGCAGGAGAGACCAGACTCCCCTGGACCCACCTGTGTGTCCATGAAGAGTGACTGGTCCATGGAGGAAACTGTTGAGTTCAAAGATGAAAAACATTCTGTTGATCAAAGGTAAGCATTTACACCTGTTTTGCTTTGTTTGTATCAGGTTCCTGGTCAGATGTATAAATATCTGGGTGTTTGGTCTTTCATACTCTGTTGACTGTAGTTCAAAGCATTGCACCTGATGATCAGAGCGGTAAGTGGATTTCATCATGGAACACAACATGTTTTCTCCACAGAGTCCACCAGCAGAGCCCAGAGGGTCCCAGCGCTCAGTCTGCCCACCTGGCCTCCATATTTATGGTGTGTAAATGTACAGTAACATGTTTTTATCTACCTACAAGTGAAAGGGAAAAACATTCCGGTCAGTCAACCTGCTGCAATCTTTAGACCAGAGAGCTTTAAATCTCGGCAAAATCGAGTGAATGTTCCATGATTTTAGTATCAAAGTTAAATTCAAGTGTTACTCTGTTTCAGCTGCTGGAGGAGAACCTCGTCAGCTTTGTGAAGAACGAGCTGAAAAACCTCCAGAGGTCTCTGAGGCCAGATTACCCAGAATGCTTAGAGAGGCAGGGGGAGGATGAGGAGGTGTTGGACGGTGAGGAGGAAGAGCAGAGGTGGAGCAGCAGGGAAGCTTTTCTGCAGATCACACTGCAACTCCTGAGGAGGATGAAGCAGGAGGAGCTGGCTGAGCGTCTGAGGAGCAGTAAGAAGCTTTTAACTCCTTTAATGGGATGTGGAAGGTAAATCAGCATCATCACAATCAGGGCCTGAACCAGAACCAGGCTGCCAGGTGATGGACTTCCTATAGGAAATCAAATGGGAAGAGGAGCTATTTCCAGTCTACACTCAGACACCACACTATTAGAGCATCTGTGTTACCACACTGAATGTCATAATGAGGGGAAAATGTGACTTAGTTTATCTGCAAAAATACAATGTAGCATCAATATGAAGGTGTTCAATCTGTTAATAATATTTATTTAATGTTGTATCGTTTTATTAGGCTATTATTTTCTGTAATTGTTATTTATCTATTTTCAAGTTTGTTCATAATGTTCCACTCTAGCTGTATCGGCTTCAAGGGTCATTCCCATGCTGCTGAAACACGAGAGGATCTTGTTTTATTGTTGTTATTTCTCTCCTTAATGTTGTAATCCATTTTAACTGTAAAAGTAATTTTGCTTGGGAACCATTTCAAATCATATAGTATAATATATATAATCATTACCGTACTATTTATTGTCCTAAAAACAACCTCTGAATCCCAATACTGATCCTCCTGTGAATGGTCAGAACATTTTTTGTCTTATTGCCATGTTGCCTAAAAATGCCTTATACAGTATGAGAGCAGCAAAAGCTCTCTCACCCAACCAGAGCCCTGCAGTTAGACATATGGGCCTTTTTTTGCCCAGAACTCTGTTGGGATTCATAATCAGGTCGCCATATAGCTATGATATAAAAGAATGCATCTCTGCTATTATGACTTGGTTCCCATCATTCATGCCAAAGAGCAGTTCAAAAGAATCGATCAGTTCACAAACGACACCGCACTAATGATCAATCTCGTACAATAATGACTTTGTTCATCGGACTGGTCTTTGTTCTTTCAGGAACCGTTGCTGCAGCGTGCCAACGTGAACTGAAATCCAGTCTGAAGAAGAAGTTTGAGTGTGTGTTTGAGGGGATTGCGAATGCAGGAAACCCAACGCCTCTGAATCAGATCTACACAGAGCTGTACATCACAGAGGGAGGGAGTGGAGAGCTCAATGAGGAACATGAGGTCAGATGGATTGAAACAGCAGCCAGGAAACCAGCCAGACCAGAAACACCAATCACATGTGAGGACATCTTTAAACCTTTACCTGGAAGAGATCGACCAATCAGGACAGTGATGACAAAGGGAGTGGCTGGCATTGGGAAAACAGTCTTAACACAGAAGTTCACTCTGGACTGGGCTGAACACAAAGCCAACCAGCATGTCCACTTCACATTTCCATTCACTTTCAGAGAGCTGAATCTGCTGAGAGGGAAAAAGTTGAGCTTGGTGGAACTTGTTCATCACTTCTTCACTGAGACCAAAGAAGCAGGAATCAGCAGGTTTGAGCAGTTCCAGGTTGTGTTGATCTTTGACGGTCTGGATGAGTGTCGACTTCCTCTGAACTTCAACAACAACCAGATCCTGACTGATGTTACAGAGTCCACCTCAGTGGACGTTCTGCTGACAAACCTCATCAAGGGGAACCTGCTTCCCTCTGCTCGTCTCTGGATAACCTCACGACCCGCAGCGGCCAATCAGATCCCTCCTGAGTTTGTTGGCATGGTGACAGAGGTGAGAGGCTTCACTGACCCACAGAAGGAGGAATACTTCAGGAAGAGATTCAGAGATGACGAGCAGACCAGCAGAATCATCTCCCACATCAAGACGTCACGAAGCCTCCACATCATGTGCCACATCCCAGTCTTCTGCTGGATCACTGCTACAGTTCTGGAGGACGTGTTGAAAACCAGACTGAGAAGAGACCTGCCCAAGACCCTGACTGAGATGTACATCCACCTCCTGGTGGTTCAGTCCAAAGTGCAGAACATCAAGTATCATGGGAGAGCTGAGACAGATCCACTCTGGACTCCAGAGACCAGGGAGATGGTCCTGTCTCTGGGAAAACTGGCTTTTGAGCAGCTGGAGAAAGGCAACCTGATCTTCTATGAAGCAGACCTGGCAGAGTGTGGCATTGATATCAGAGCAGCCTCAGTGTACTCAGGAGTGTTCACACAGATCTTTAAAGAGGAGTGTGGGCTGTACCAGGACAAGGTTTTCTGCTTCGTCCATCTGAGCCTTCAGGAGTTTCTGGCTGCTGTTTATGTCTTTCTGACATTCATCAACTCTGGAGTCAATCTCATGTCAGGAGAACAATCAGTGTCCCAACTAAAACCCCTCCTCCAGAGTGCTGTGGACAAGGCCTTACAGAGTCCAAATGGACACCTGGACTTGTTCCTGCGCTTCCTCCTGGGTCTTTCACTGCCGACCAATCAGACTCTCCTACGAGGCCTGCTGACACAGACAGGAACTGGCTCACAGACCAATCAGGAAACCGTCCAGTTCATCAAGGAGAAGATCAGGGACAGTCCCTCTCCAGAGAGAAGCATCAACCTGTTCCACTGTCTGAATGAGCTGCATGACCATTCTCTAGTGGAGGAGATCCAACAGTACCTGAGATCAGGACGTTTCTCCCCAGACAAACTGTCCCCTGCTCAGTGGTCAGCTCTGGTCTTCATCTTACTGTCATCAGAAGAAGATCTGGATGTGTTCGACTTGAGGAAATACTCTGCTTCAGAGGAGGCTCTTCTGAGGCTGCTGCCAGTGGTCAAAGCCTCCAAGAAATCTGTGTAGGTTCAGAGATAACTGGAAATACTGTAACGGTTACTTTCTGTAAAATTAAATAATAGCTAGCATTTTTTTTCTCTTTGTCTTTACTTCCTCCTCAGGCTGAGTGTGTGTGATCTGTCAGAGAGAAGCTGTGCAGCTCTGGCCTCAGTTCTCAGCTCCCAGTCCTCTAGTCTGAGAGAGCTGGACCTGAGTAACAACGATCTGCAGGATTCAGGAGTGAAGCTGCTCTCTGCTGGACTGGAGAGTCCACACTGCAGACTGGAGACTCTCAGGTCAGTAATCCTCAAGTTGTGCAAATCAATAATGACACTGAGCTATGGCACTAATTTGAAACCCCTCTGTATTCATATTCGTGAAGCCTCAACTCTTGAAACATAAAAATCCTCTCTTCCACCCAGCACCAAGCGGTGCCAAGCTCGACTCCAGTGTCTTTTCTAGTTTCCAAGTGGCTCAGTTGTTATTTCTGCGTCCGGCGCCCACGTTTTGGAAACAGCAATGTGTCTTGTGTCCATCTGAGCTCCATGGGTGTTTTGCTCTTAAAATGAGCTGTGCTCAGCTGCATTGCTGCTGCATTGCTATCTTGAGGAAGTTGAAAGTGACTTTTCCGCTGTTAAAATAGCAAATGTGAACTTGGGCATCCCCTAAATGCGCTTGCCCCATGCTCTCAATGTGTGCTTCAATCATTAAAATAGAGCCCAAGGAGTAACTGACCCCCCATGAAGCCTGAACTCTAATGGTAAAAAGTGAGTTGCCTGGTTTTTGGTGGCAGGCGATATCACCCCCTTTTGTTCTTTATGGGTGGTGACTGCACCTTTGCACCTTTTACCACTAGAGGTCAGTCTTAACAGAAATTCGGGTTTGGGGTTTAGTTACTCTTTAAAATACCACAGAGGACTTCTTGATCACAATTTGGTCACAAAATTGAGTCAAGATCACTGGAACTGGAACAAACTACAAAAAAAATGTGACCATTGACTAATCTCACGTGTGTGTGTGTGTGTGTGTGTGTGTGTGTGTGTGTGTGTGTGTGTGTGTGTGTGCAGGCTGTCAGGCTGTCTGATCACACAGGAAGGCTGTGCTGCCCTGGCCTCAGCTCTGAGCTCCAACCCCTCCCATCTGAGAGAGCTGGACCTGAGCTACAACCATCCAGGAGCCTCAGGAGTGAAGCTGCTCTCTGCTGGACTGGAGGATCCAACCTGGAGACTGGACAAGCTCAGGTATGGCGACACACACACTATGGACCTCATGCATGAATCGTGTGTATGAACAGATTTGATCTTAAAATGTGCATTCAAACAATTTCAGAATAATACTTAAATACTCAATCATCAGTGCATGCATGCTTCCCAGTTGTTCTTAAGTAAGGCGCATCACTTCCCAGGAATACTCTTGATGTCTCATGGTGGTTATGAGTGATGTCTGGTAAATCATTCATAGAGAAGGTTACTTGGTGCCTATATTTCCATGCAGGCAGTAAATAACCTTAATAATAATGATGATTCAGTGATAATCTGCTGCTCTGACTCTGTTTGCTCCCCCAGGGTGGACCACGGTGGAGAGCAGTGGTTGAAACCTGGTCTGAGGAAGTGTAAGTGTGGATTTAGTTTTATCTGTGAAAACAAACAACACACATTCAAGTATTTACAGTATATGAAGATGGCCCACGTGTGAATCTGGTCTGTTGTGTCTCGCTGTCTCCGGCAGATTTCCGTGAACTGAAACTGGACGGGAACACGGCTCACAGGAAGCTGCTGGTGTCTGAGGACAGCAGGGAGGCGACGGCGGTGAAGGACGAGCAGCCGTATCCCGACCACCCAGACAGGTTTGACTCCTGGGAGCAGATCCTGTGTGGAGATGGTCTGACTGGTCGCTGTTACTGGGAGGTGGAGAGCGACGGCTGGGTCCATATCGCCGCCGCTTACGGACGAATCAGCAGGACAGGAAAGAGCTACGACAGCTGGCTGGGGATGAACGAAAACTCCTGGAGCCTGCACTGCTCTGATGGAAGCTTCTCCGCCTGGCACAACAACATCGGAAAAGACATCCGAGTCCGTCCCTCCTCCTCTTCCTCCTGCTCCTCCTCCTCCTCTAACAGAGTGGCAGTGTATCTGGACTGGCCTGCTGGCTGTCTGTCCTTCTACAGCGTCTCCTCGGACACACTGATCCACCTCCACACCTTCAGCAGCACCTTCACTCAGCCTCTGTACCCGGGCTTCAGGGTTTGGTTCGGGTCTTTCCGTTTCTCAGCGTCTCCGTCACTCGCAGAGGAGTGAGCCGGCACCTGGAATCAAAGTTTAAATATCACATATGCGCAGCAACACGGATGGTCAATATGCAAAATGACGTCAATGAGATAGTTATCTAGGCAGAAAAACAGCTCTTGTCAAGGGCGGAACCATTGGAGCCTTCAGCTTAGAGCCTTCCATCAGATTTATTTTAACTAGTGCTTTCCCTACAATTTTATGATATTTGTATAAAAATAAAAAACAATACACTTCAAGGATTTGACCATTTAAGTTCACATTTAAAGAAAGATGGTTTTGTTTGGCTCAGTGTCCTAGAGTTTACTGACTTTAAACACACCGACCAGTTACGACTTTTCCAGAAGCAGCGAAGATGAATTTCCAATGAGGAGAAAATTAGGCCACATACCCAAAGCATGTTTATGAAAATGTGTAATCATGTCTGATCTATGAGGGTATGGTCTGGTAAAAAAGTCACCAAAAAACAGGTATCAGGCCTCAGAAAGGCGTGAAATGAGCTTCCAAATTCGTTCCTTAGTATCGATCAAAGATTTTTGCTGCCACATATCTACCGTTCACTTCTATTGGAGGGCTTCAAAAGGCCTTTATCTCCAAAACCGAACCTCCCAGCGACTGGAAACCAGCATCTGCCTGGGGGTTTTCAGGGACACTGAACATGCTGGTCTTCACCCCGTGTCTCTACGGCCTTCCGTTGCGACGATAGAGGGAGAGCAGATTGGAAGTTTTGTCAGTTTTGGGACAGACACGGCCCTGCCAAAGCATGCGTGGTTACACCTGACATAACTCTTCACTTGTGAATCTTTTCAATGATTGACAGGTTAAATTAACTTCCCTTTGGACTGCTGGACTGTGTAATTCATCTTATTGCTCCCATTTAAATGTCTGTGTTGTTGTTGACAGTTGTTTCTCAGGTTAAACATGGTTTGGATCCATGTTCGGCAAGTAACAAATAATGGCTTTCTTACAAGTAATTCACCGTCGTGCAGAATGCAGAGTCATCAGAGTGGGTTTCCTAAACCTGTAGAGTTTTAATAATCAGGAATTTCACTCATTTTATGTTTCTTTGCGGTTAAAATCCAATTAAAAAAAAAAAAAATCACTTCTGGTTTAAGACACGCCCATTTTTTTTTTTTTTTTTCCTAAATCAGAATCTGAATTATTTTGCCCCAAATCAAAACATGAACACTGGTGCCTCCTCACACCGCTAACTAGAGAGCCTTGGCCGACGCCTTCAGGTGCGCCATCATGGCAGCCAGTCCGTCCCCTGGCTGACTGGGGGGGGGGCTTGGGGTGGAACATGGGGCGCCAGCTTTACCCTGGTCCCCCAGGGCACGGGTACCCAACTGTCCCGTCTCCTCCAGAGGCGGACGGAGGTTCAATGTGTCCTTCAGTGTATTGGTATTATCACGTTACATATATATTTTTTATTACACTGACTCTTGCTATCTGTACAATGCATTTATTGTTTGTGCTACAACAAGAAAATGCTCTTAAAGAAATTAGTGAATCTTGTTAATGTTTTCTACTGGCTGTAATGTTTTTGCTCAAATGAAAAAAATCCCTTGACTCTCATGGCTGGACTTGCATATTTGCCCCCTGAATGGATCATCTGGAAAAAAAAAAAAAAAAAAAAAAAACGGAAAATTTGCTAACATAACATAACATTTGCTAACAAAATTTTACCTTTTTTTTTTTTTTTTGGCAAATGTAATTATTAGTGTCCCCATTAAAGGGTTAATGTAGCAGCTGCATCACCAGGCCCGTGTTGTGCTGTTCAGTTTTGAGCACCGATATTAAAAATAAATGTTTTTTTTTTTCCACCAGCATCATAAAGTGTCTTCATTTCATGCGAACCGTGTTTTTTCCCACCGTCTTTAAACGTATCAGATATCTCCACTTTGTCAACATCACTTAAAGCGAAACCTCTGAACTGCACCACAACACTGAGGTGTGTTTGATTTATAGCCGTGGACAGCTGAGACGGCAGACTGTAGGTAAACACGCACGCACACACACACACACACACACACACACATACACAAGGACTGAGACAGAGACACACACAAACACAACAAATTGAGCACACACACAGATATCTACAAACACACACACACACACACTGTGTATTCAGTCCAAACACGGTGTGACCAATTGGAGCGCGGGCTGCAGAATCGACCATGCGGATCCAATCAGCCATTTAAATGAGCCTCGATCTGCGTCTAATGAGCTCATTGTCCAAACGTCCTGAAGAGACGCAGACGCTCTCAAACTCTGCTGACAAAGGAAACCTCCTCGCATCACGCTCCGCCACTCCGTCTGCAGGGACAAAAAAAAAAAAAAAAAATCACCTCCACAACGCTTTCAAATGTCTCATTTGAATGCCTGCCTGTTACGGTGACCGTGTAATTACCCGGCAAATTGGTCCTGCTGGTCCTTTTGTCCTGAAATGTCACATCGCCAGCACCGCCACGCTCAGGCGCTGATGAAATTATTCACCGCCGCCGGTGAAACACTGAAGTCGACTTCAACCGGTAATTGCCGACTTCTTCATATAAATAAAAGTACATTTTCCTGTGTGAAGCCGTCTCTCCGGCTGAGGGTAACGAAGAGCGAGCCGCTTGTTAGCACAGAGTGTGAACAGAGCCGTGGCGTCCAGGTGGAGGGCGGCCGGCGTGTCACACACACTCACACACACTCTCAAGCCAAGGCTGTGTTCCTGTGTTCACTCATGGCTTTTCCTTTTATTTAGCCACAATCATCTTTTTATGAATGATAAAAAAATAAAAAAAAAAATAAAAAAAAACTGGAAAGAGCACCAGACAAATTCAGTTCAACTCAGTTCAATACTTAAATATTTTAAACGTGAATGATTGGAATTTGGTTCGATGCTGCTTATAACAACAACATAATTTCTATAAATAGTAAAAATAAATACAAATATGAAACATCCATAACACCTACAAAGTCAAATTGAGGGGAAAAGCTAAGTAGTGTTAAAAGCTGTGGAGTGCTTCTGGTGTGCAGGATGAGCGTGATTGGCTTAAAAGAAAAAAGTTAATTAATAGAGAGAAAAAAAAGATGATGAAATAAAATATTTAGTTTATGCACCCGGGTTGAAAACAACGAACCCCGGTTCCCATTTGTTGAGTAAATTAAACGTCTTTTTTTTCTTGTTATTTTCCTATTTGATTTGGAAAGTAGATCCGGCAGGTAGTGGTGTCATAGTAACCTTACGCCGGTTAGAAACGACCTGATACTGAAAAAATGGGTAGCAGGGCTTGTTTTTCCTTGGTCCTCTTTGTTGGTGGTGTTTTATGAGCTAAAAATGTTTTGTTGTTGTTGTTGTTGTTTTTGGAGCTCGAGTGTCACATCAGCAGCAGTGTGCGCTCAAGTAAAACTTTCCTGATTTTACTTGAGTTCTAATTTTTACTTCTCTGCCCTTTATTGTTTTTTTATGCTCTAAAACCTTATGAGTTTCTGAGTTTTTTTTTTACTTATTGTATTTATTTTATATTATTTTATTTTATTGCTGCCTCTGTGAAGCACTTTGTAATGTTGATTTTGAACAGAGCTCTATAAATAAAGATCATTATTGTTGTTGTAGTTATTTGTATTATTATTATTATTATTATTATTATTATTATTGTTGTTGTTGTTGTTGTTGTTGTCGTTATTGTTGTAAGCATTGAGTCCCTCACTGAGTTGAAGTTAAATGAATTTAATTAAACTGAAACTGGGGACAATCTGGTAGAAAAAAACAACAAAAAAAAAACAACAAAAAAAACACCTGCCAGTGGGATTAGATAATCCCGCTCATTTCCAACACTTGCTTCCATAATTTTCTTGCTTCAAGTGTCATTTTCTTGATCCTTGCGGCTGATCTGCCTCATTCTGCCTCATTTCAACACGTTAGTATTGTTCCCATGAAAAACAAAAAAATCCTGAAACAAGTGAAACTGCAGTGGAAACAAGTGGGATTATGTTTTTTTTATTACCTTGTTTGAAGAAAAACAACAAGATTTTCAAGCTCAAATTGAGCCTCAGTGGCTGATTAACATGGAGCTTTTGTCTCCGTGTTGGTTTTTATAATTAGCTGCACTTGTTGTTGATGTCGTTCTATATTTGTTTTGCTGATGACACCGTGCTGTGACTTCCTATTCTCAAACCAAATCGGCCCTCCTGCTGTTTTACGACCGCAGCTCCTGTTTTAATCCCGTCGCCCCCCCACGGAGTTTATTTTGAAAATTACATGTATGTGTGTCAGCACGCCGCTAACGCTAATCAGCTAATTAGCCATTCTGTGTGTAGCGGGCCCGTGCGGCTGCCAGACAGCGGCGTCCTGCTGGTTTCAGTGCTAATCGTCTCGCTCCGGTCCCATCAGGCCTGCCAGCACACGCAGAGCCCCGGCCTCATCGCTGCACATGCATCTGGGAAATTAAAATAAAATAAATTAAAAAAAAATAAATAAAAAAGATCACATCAGCTTCCATCCATCATCCAGCGTCTGTGAAACAGGAAGCAGCAGAGTGCTCTCAGGACTTCACCTGGACGTCAGTTTGGGAAAAGTACCGTCATTTGTTTTAATTTTGTGCCGTCAGTCATTTAGTGAGAACCTCTCTCTCTCTCTCTCTCTCTCTCTCTCTCTCCCTCTCTTTCTCTCTCTCCCTTTTTTTTTGTTTTTAATGGCTGAATCCTCACTTTGCAATGAAACTCTTCACACACACACCTCTCATCCTGCTGTTATATAAAACCACTTTTACGGGCACACACTGATCTGAGAGCTGCTTCACAGAGCAGGACCAGCGAGTCACTTCATTAACTTACAAAAAAAAAAAAAAAAAAATAATAGATAGATGGAGATCTTGTCTTGATTCCCAGAAAAGGTCTTCTCGCATTTTCAACAATCTTTGTAGTTTCTACGGTCTTCAGGTGGGGTTTCATGTCGAGAATAAAGCGGGCGGTTTAAAACCAGTGCAAACAAGTGCCGCACTGGTGCAAATAAATAAAAGATGATCCACGACGAGACGGCGTGCGTGCAAAATCCTGACCGTCACAGAGGTGAAGAATCTCCGTGACGGTCAATATTCCTGATGGAGGATCTCGTCGGCGTGGATTATCCCGCCTGTTTCACAGCGTTCAGACATTTAATGATGAAGAACCGTGTCCCTTTGTTTCCACAGTTCCTGTTTCTTTAGCTTCATGTCTTTTTTCAGGTCATCCCATTCCATTTAAACCCTGAACTCTGAATTTTCCCTTAAGTTTCCCCTTAAAATCAGACTGTGCCTCTTCAGATGGGAAGGGGACACCGCTGTGTTTCCTGATGCTGAGGATGAGGCCGAGGAAGAATAAAAGCCGACACTAATAACCCAGAGAATTAATGTTAGCAGGTTGAAATATCTGCCTTCAATCTGATGTTTCTTATGTTCAATAAACACAAAAACATTCAGAATGGAGGGACCTGCTTCTCATATTTTGGGTTATGATGAGGTAAAAGAGTTGATTTTATTTCTGAGATCTATTCTTTGGAGAATTCAGTGGAACTCATCATAACAAGATGGTGTATCAAATGTGTGCATCAAAAATGTGCTGTAATTATTATTATTATTAAGATAAACCACCAGTAAACCTTCCGACAGGTAACTCTCATGGATCAGACTGCAGGATTAAAAACCAGCAAGAGACTCTTCACATGTTTGGGATCTTTGGAAACCTATTTGGAATTTCAAAATAAAGTTCTGCGGCTTTGAACAAAACTCAGCAAAGACAAATACACTGATGTTTTTTTATTATTATTATTATTTATTTAATTTTTAAAAATCATATCCAGTGATAAATACATATCTCTATCTATCTCGTGATATGTAAAACAGTTTTTTTTTCTAGATGTTCCCAGGGATCACCACTTGATTTCAAAGCATCAAATCGACTTTGTGAAGTGTGAAGGCTCTGAAAGTTCATGTTCATATCGTAGTGGAATGAATGGAAACCAGCGGCTGGAGGAAAGGGAGGAGGAGTGATGTGGCAGCTCTGAAACCCCACTGCTCGCTTTGTGTGTGTGTGTGTGTGTGTGTGTGTGTGTGTGTGTGTGTGTGTGCTCTTGATCCCTGTGAACCTGGAGCCTCACAGCTTCCAGGAGCAGCCGGGGATCTTCTTCCCCCTGGAGGAAACAGCGCTCGGATCAGAGAGGAAGAGGGAGGAGCGCAGCATGAAGAGGGAGGAGGCGACAGAGCAGGCACACACACACACACACAGACACACACACACACAGACACACACACACACACACACACACACAACAAGACGGAGAATAACACAACTAAAATGGAAGCTCATATCATTGAGATCATTAAACTCTAAATATATGATCGACAGGTTTTTTTTGCTTCATATTTCAAGACTTTTCCTAATTTAATGGAGACCAGTGGTTTTAAGTGTGCGTTTTATGTTTAAGTGGTTAAATATAAAATGGACATTATATGTTATCAAAGTCCTGGACACATTTTGTAGCCACAGGTGTTTCTGTATGATCAAACTGACCTCCAGCCTGTTTTAGCTGTATAACACAGATGGGAAACATCAACATTTTACACACGTTTGTTTTAGTTGTTCTGGACACTGAGCGGCTGTAACATGACATTTATAATCTCCTATATAATCACTGGACTACCGTCCAGGATGAAACTACAAAGATCCAGGAGGACATCAGGATGCTGAGTGAAGACCTCAGGCAGCAGGAGCCCAGTGAGGAGGAGGAGGAGGAAGAGGAGGAGGAGGAAGAGGAGGCAGCATCATGGAGGGACCAGCCCCTGCTACTTCCCCTCAGTTCTGTTTTTAGGAAGCACAGCACTTCATTTCATTTTTATGCCGATGACTGCCAGATCTATGTCCCATTGGCAGAAAATCCTGTCCACTCAGTGCAGCCACTCACTGACTGTCTTAATGATGTTAAAGCCTGGCTTTCACTTTACTTCCTGAGTCTAAATGAGAATAAGACTGAAGTAATGCTGTTTGGACGTTTATGGCCGGACATTTTTTTTTAATTGTCTAAGTCTCGTTGTTTTGGACATTTTCCTGTTTTGGGTGAATAAAACCCTGTTTTTCATTAAAATGCCTGCAGCTCTCTTTTGCCTGACTGCTGGGTCCCTGGCACTGTGAAATGAGAAGACAACACACAAAACAGGGGCCCTGAAACACACATAATACGATAAGCACCACTGCTGGCATTTTAGCGAAAGGATTTTAATCAAAAACATAATTAATGTGCGCAAATAAGTAATAACTGTATTAACTATAAGTGTATGAGGAGTTTTATGGGGCCCTCAGGAACTTGGGGCCCTAGGCAACCGCCTAGTTTTGCCTAATGGTAAGTCCGCCCCTGAGCGTCCCGACACTGGCTCCCTGTGCACTACAGAATCAACTTTAAACTTCTGCTACTTGTTTTAAAATGCCTGAACAGCCTTGCCCCTCCTTATCTCTCTGATCTGCTTCAGCCCCGCCTCGAGCCCTACGATCAGCTGATCAGCTGCTGCTGAAGCTCAGAGGTGACAGAGCGTTTGCTGCTTTGGAAGGAGCTGCCTTTAAAGGTCAGACAGGCCTCCTCACTCCCTGCTTTTAAATCCCTCTTAAAAACACACTTTTACTCCGTGGCCTTTAATACCTTGTAATCTATCATGTCGGTCATCCTGTAAAAAGGCACTTGCCGTGAGCTTGTCTGTTTCTTTTTTTTCCTTGTTTGCTTGTTTGCTTTGCTTTGTTTGCAAATGCTTTATCTCTATGTTTTACTGTGCAGCACTTTGGTTACCCCCGTGGTTCTTTTAAATGTGCTATACAAGTAAAGTTGTATTGTATTGTATTGCATGGTGAGACAGCAACATCAGGAGGAAGGAAGACGAGGAGCTGGAAAAACAGCAGGAGCTGAGAGAGGAGCTGGAGGAGGTGACGGCCAGTGAAGGCAGCAGTGGAGCCGCTGGTGGTGATGGGAGCTCAAACTGGGAGAGCGAGCGACTCCAGCAGATCCCAGCAGCAACATCTGAGATCTCTGACCAGAAGAGCCCAGGCCTCAGAACAGCTGAAGGTACTGCACAGAACCCTCAGGAACCCAGGAACCCAGGAACCCAGGAACCCAGACACCAGATTTATATATATATAAAGATTTGTAGACTTGAAGAACTGGCAGCATTAGCTTCCTTTACTCAGCTGCTGATGGAAATCTTTCTGACCTTTACCTTCCTTCCCATATGAGGTGAATGCTTCAGTAGCTTCAACAAATATAAAACATTTTGGGAACACTGAAATGATTGCATAGCTGTCATAAAAACAGACGACTGGAAAAAGGTTCCTATTGTTTTGTAGCCGGCTGATAAAACACTGACAGTCTCTGTGGAACTGTGTGAACCAGCTGCTGGTGGGTTTAAAAAAAAAAAAAAGGTAATTTCCTCCCGATACTGTATTGTATTTTAAACACACACACACACACACACACACACACACACACACACACGAGCAGATGTGAGCTGGCTGTCGGCGGCAGAGTTATTCTGAGACTCAGCCTGATGAATCAGATTGACAGAGGCTCAGATAGAGTGTGATAGAGAGACAGAGACGGTAAATAAAAGGGAGATGGAGAGCGAGAGACACAGCTGAAGACAAACACAGACAGAGTGTGTGTGTGTGTGTGTGTGTGTGTGTGTGTGTGTGTGTCAGTAAATCTCTGTCTGAGGGTTCAGAGTGCTGTCAGCTGTCGTCTGGGGACGACCACATTAATTTTCACTTTCATGATGTCTGGAAAAGTGACAGTTTCCTCACAGGTCTGAGACGCATTTTAATAAAATAATCATGAACTTTGTTTCAGCACAAATCACATGATCACTGATCCATCTGACTGTTTGTGTTTAGCCTGTTAGCTAGCTAACGTAGCATCTGCTCAGCTAACCATCACTGTCCTGTTAGCACGTCTGATTAGCACGCTAACATAGTGAGTACAAGCAGCTTCTTGTTCCTCCATGATGGATCAGGGGTTTGCAGCTTCTTGTTCCTCCATGATGGATCAGGAGGTCTGCAGCTTCTTGTTCCTCCATGATGGATCAGGAGGTTTCCAGCTTCTTGTTCCTCCATGATGGATCAAGAGGTTTGCAGCTTCTTGTTCCTCCATGATGGATCAGGGGTTTGCAGCTTCTTGTTCCTCCATGATGGATCAGTGGGTTTGGAGCTTCTTGTTCCTCCATGATGGATCAGGAGGTTTGCAGCCTCTTGTTCCTCCATGATGGATCAGGAGGTTTGCAGTTTCTTGTTCCTCCATGATGGATCAAAAGTTTGCAGCTTCTTGTTCCTCCATGATGGATCAGAGGATTTGCAGCCTCTTGTTCCTCCATGATGGATCAAAAGTTTGCAGTTTCTTGTTCCTCCATGATGGATCAAAAGTTTGCAGTTTCTTGTTCCTCCATGATGGATCAAAAGTTTGCAGCTTCTTGTTCCTCCATGATGGATCAGGAGGTCTGCAGCTTCTTGTTCCTCCATGATGGATCAGGAGGTCTGCAGTTTCTTGTTCCTCCATGATGGATCAGGAGGTCTGCAGCTTCTTGTTCCTCCATGATGGATCAGTGGGTCTGCAGCTTCTTGTTCCTCCATGATGGATCAGGAGGTCTGCAGCTTCTTGTTCCTCCATGATGGATCAGTGGGTCTGCAGCTTCTTGTTCCTCCATGATGGATCAGGAGGTCTGCAGCTTCTTGTTCCTCCATGATGGATCAGGAGGTCTGCAGCTTCTTGTTCCTCCATGATGGATCAGGAGATCTGCAGCTTCTTATTCCTCCATGATGGATCAGTGGGTCTGCAGCTTCTTGTTCCTCCATGATGGATCAGGAGGTCTGCAGCTTCTTGTTCCTCCATGATGGATCAGGAGGTCTGCAGCTTCTTGTTCCTCCATGATGGATCAGGAGATCTGCAGCTTCTTATTCCTCCATGATGGATCAAGAAGTTTGGAGCTTCTTGTTCCTCCATGATGGATCAGGAGGTCTGCAGTTTCTTGTTCCTCCATGATGGATCAGAGGGTTTGCAGCTTCTTGTTCCTCCATGATGGATCAGAGGGTCTGCAGCTTCTTGTTCCTCCATGATGGATCAGGAGGTCTGCAGCTTCTTATTCCTCCATGATGGATCAAGACGTTTGCAGCTTCTTGTTCCTCAGGGTTTGCAGCTTCTTGTTCCTCCATGATGGATCAGAGGGTCTGCAGCTTCTTGTTCCTCCATGATGGATCAGAGATTCTGCAGCTTCTTATTCCTCCATGATGGATCAGGAGGTCTGCAGCTTCTTGTTCCTCCATGATGGATCAGTGGGTTTGCAGAGTCTTGTTCCTCCATGATGGATCAGGAGGTCTGCAGCTTCTTGTTCCTCCATGATGGATCAGAAGGTTTGCAGCTTCTTGTTCCTCCATGATGGATCAGGAGGTTTGTTTGCTCTGCAGCTTCTTGTCTCTTCAGTAAACAGTGTTGGGAAGGTCACTTTTGAAATGTACCAGGTTACAGATTACTAGTTGCCCTGTTAAAAATTAATATTAAAAAAAGTAATATAACATAATAATAATCATAATATATGTAATATTAATAAATTAATTTACGTTCTAATACTTTTTTTAAAAAACATGAAGTCAGTTCTGATTTACCATCGAAAGAGGAGAGAAGACAAAAGGGATTTTATATGAGAGCGAGTTAGGGAGGGGAGGGGACGGGCAGCTCTTCAAAAGATGAAACAGCCTTTAGTTTTTGTCATTCAGCATTAGAAACAAAGGCAATGCACACACACACACACACACACACACACACACACACACACACACACACAGAGCATTGTCCAGTTTTCATAATAATCCACAGCATATGAAAGAGAGAAAGAGGGGAACAAATTACCCGGGCAACGTTACAGAGGACAATGCACACACACACATACACACAGACACAGACACACACACACACACACACACACACACACACAGTGAAACAAACACTTACCTCTAAGAGTAAGAGCACAGGGTCGGTGTATCTACATATCAACAGCGTCAGAGAGACAAAGAGAAAGATGGAAAACAAAGCTATTGTTCGTTGTCATCCGTCGTGCGTGTGTGTGTGTGTGTGTGTGTGTGTGTCTGTGTGTGTGTGTGTGTGTGTGTGCGCGTCCTTGATGAATTTTATTCCAGGTTGCAGGTGAAAATGTAGCTTTCTGTTGTATTATTTTGCTTCTGTAAAGACAGCAGAGGAAAATGTTTGTCAGCAGTGGGCGTTTACAAAAATACGCAGCAGGTGATTGGCTCAGCCAGCTGTCAATCATTAGCTAACTCATCCCATCAGCTAAAACATAGCACGTATTGGAGTGAGTGAACTGTAGCCTCTCGATGTCATCATCACCTAAGCCACGCCCACAGGTGCTTAGAGGATGCTGATTGGTCCAGCCGGGTTGTGGTGTCTAGTGTTTTCATGGCCGGACGCTTTCGCAAGTTTTAAAGAACAGATGCCAAAATAAACTGCGACTGTTTAATTTTTACTCGTTTGATTAGTGATGTTTTGAATACTGAGCGCCGCCGTCGCTCTTCTTCTTCACTCCCACATGACTCGGCTGTCATGTTATCTTGAGCTAACGTTTATCTGTTAGCAGGTTGGCTCGCTAGCTCATCGAGGGTGCATTACTACAAAAACAGTTATTTGTCACATTACACTACTGGAGATAACCCTAAAGACTGGAGGGGAAGGGGTGAGTCCATCAGGCTGGATCAGGTCTGACAGATCCTGAATCCCAGTACCGGGCGTCGGGTTCTGAACCTCCATCAGAGCGTGTTGTTCCTCAGGTTTAGGTTATTTTCTTATGTTGTTTAAATTGTTCATATTTCTATTTTTTTCTATATTCCTTGTTTATAATGTTTATATTGTGTGTTGCTATTTATTATCTGTTTATACTGTTTAAAATGTAAATTATGCTTCATATTTTGCTCTCCACTTTGCTGCTGTAATGCTTGAAATTTCCCCACTGTGGGACTAATAAAGGAATATCTTATCTTATTTTATCTTAAAAAAAAAAAAAAAAAAAAAAAAAAAAAAAGAGCAATCGATGTTTCTGACTAACAGTGTGACTGACTGTGAACTTACCTTTTAAAGGAATATTCCACAATTTTGGACAAAATTCCCGACTTCCCCAGACGTCGGGAGTCCAGATGTTGGACACCGTCTCCACCTCTGGACGTCCACTGGTTCAGTTCCTATGGGTAGCATTTCCTGTTAGCTTAGCATAAAGACTTGAAGTCTATGGGAGTCGTTAGCCTGGCTCCCTCCAGCAGCTCTGAAGCCGCCTGGTTTACACAGAGGATCATGTGGATTTGTAAGAACATGAGTGAATTTTTTTCTTTATTACAATTCTTCTTCTTCTTCTTCTTCTTCTATTGGAGGCGTTCTGTTAAAGCACGGTTCAAAATCTGGCACATCAAACATGGAATTAACCACAACCAACCTTCTGAAAAACAAACGCACCCCGCCCCGCCCCGCCCGCCGGTGAAGACAGAGCAGGCGAGGCAACAGGGACCCAGAATGATTAAAAAAACAAAAAGTCAGAGGTTGTAAAAAGGCTTTACGACACAAGCAGAGGAGCGAGCTGCGGGACATTTCCTTCTCCCAGGGGCTGATGGGTAAACTCCTTCATTACTTTTTAATTTTCTGCGGGAACGAGCCGACGCAGCGCCTCCGAGCCTCTGGAGCCGCAGAGTCACTGTCAGGCTCTTATTGTGAAGGAGCAGCGAGCCAATCAGCTGAGGGAGCAGATTCATCCTGTCTTTTTTTTTTTTTTTTTTTTTTTTTTTTTTTGTAATTTATCTGATTAAATTCAGGCCAAGTCTTCTAATTCTTCTTCTTCTCCTCCTCTTCCTCCTGCTCCTTGACTTCTTGTGTTTCTCCTTCATGTTCGTGTTCTTCTCTCTCCTCCTCTTCTTCCGCCTTCTCCTTCTTCTTCTTCTTCTTCTCCTCCTCCTTCTTCTTCTCCTCCTCCTTTTCTTCCTCTTATTCTCCTTCTTCTTCTCCTCCTCTCCTTCTTCTTCTCCTTCTCCTCCTTCTTCTCCTCCTCCTCTTCCTCCTTCTTCTCCTCCTCCTCCTCCTCTTTCTCCTTCTTCTTCTCCTCCTTCTTCTCCTCCTCCTCCTCCTCCTTCTCCTCCTCCTCTTCCTCCTTCTTCTCCTCCTCCTCCTCCTCTTTCTCCTTCTTCTTCTCCTCCTTCTTCTCCTCCTCCTCCTCCTTCTTCTCCTCCTCCTCTTGTATTCAGAGTTGTGGAGCTCAGTCTCTCAGGGCAGAGCTCTGACTGGATAATGAACGGCCTTTATATTTTGGATAAATGTAATAATAATAATGATGATGATAATGATAATAATAATAATCAGCATATCTATCTGGGTAAATGAGGCTCTGGTGAGCTGATGAATAAATGATGTTTTCAAACAGCCTGACCTCAAACTGGGTTGGTTCTTTTATTTACACCCAAATCGTCGACAGCGGGACAGTAAAGTTTGGAGGCGAGCGGGGCAGTGAGACGGCCGCCGGGTGTCTGTCTGCCCGTCTGTCTGCAGGCGGCTCGGGCTGGAAGGACAACACTGCCACCTGGTGTCCAGCGTGGGCACCAGGAAACTGCTGGAAACTTCTGGACTGGAACTTTATTTCAGGAGGCTTGGAATTAAATTAAATTAAATTAAATTAAATTAAATTAAATTAAATTAAATTAAATTAAATTAAATAAATAAATATATAAATAAATAAATACAACTAAATGTAAAAATAAATACTGATTTTTTTTTTTTTGTCAAATGTGTTGCTAAACGTCTCCTCTTCCTGTAGTTGACGGTGTTGCTCTCAGCTGCATGAAGGTGCATTAGCTGCTTTCTCATAATAAAAACTATCGGTATCAATATGTGTCGGTGATTACGGCCCTGGTATCGCATCAAAACTAAATTTTGTGGCGTCGTCTTCTGAGATTTTACCACCGACCACGAGACTGAGTGACTGAATGAATAATATTTAAATTCTATTCAATTAAAATATAATTGAACTCCAGACTGAGGTGGCAGGAACGATGCCTTTAGGTGTAAGGGCAGGTTGTAGGAGAACTCAGTGTTGTGACCCCTGAGCTGTCCGTTTGGGTCTTGACTCTTTTTTTTATTTTTACTTTGTTTTTTATATTCTGCTCTTGAGCCTCATCCTGAATCTGATTGTGACTGAGGTTTTGAACATTTATCAATAAAGTCATTATTAATAATATGATCACTATCCCAGTTTCATCCATTGCTCTGAAAAATAACAATTACACATGACTCCAGGCCAAAACTGATTTATAAATACACTTTATTGGTAGTTTTAGTTTTAATATTAGTATTGTATAGTTTTTTTTTTTTTGTTTGTTTTTTAAATGCTTTATTCAGTCATTCATTCATTATTTTAGTATTCCACATGGAGTGTGTCTGTCTGTAAAATGAGGCCTAGAATGAGAAAGTCAGACTTAGACTGCCATCTGCTGGTTAGTTTGCTGTAATACACTTCACTTTTCAATCTGTCCACAAGTGTGTGTGTGTGTGTGTGTGTGTGTGTGCATCGACTCAGCCTCTTCCTGTTGGTTTACAGAAATTCTGGATCAGCGCATCACACTGAACCTGCGCTCGGGGGGCTGAAATTTCACCCATAATGCATTTCACAAAGCAAAACTCGATCAAACGCTCGGTTTAAACGGCCCGGCTGGATTCTGAAGCGACGCGTGTGTTGGTGAACTCCTGATCGCCTGGAGGCCGCAAAACTCAGACAGCTGCTCCGTCTGAACTGTAGACGCAGTCCGCCTGTAAAATTGTAAAATCACACGCCGTTTTTCTCCTTTGTGTTTTTGGAATCAGAGTAAAACCTTGTTCCTCAGAGGTCGATGCAGACAAGACGCATCCTTAAGGGTGAAATATCCCTTTAAAGGCAGAATGAGCAGGGTTTTCCTAAAAAAACACAAAACTAATCCTCTCCCCCATGACTGTGAGCCACCAGCAGTGTGTGTGTGTGTGTGTGTGCTGAAAAGTGGAACAGGCCTGTCACCTGAAAGGTTCAATATACTAATAATACTAATCATCACCATCATCATCATGAAACCCATTGTTATTGTTCATATTTCTATTTTTTCTATATTCCTTGTTTATAGTGTTTTTATTGCTTGTTGCTATTTATCGTCTGTTTTTACTGATGCTTCATATTGTTGCTCTCCACTTTGCTGCTGTAATGATGGAAATGTCCCCTCTGTGGGACTAATAAAGGAATATCTTATCTTATCAGTTCAGCTCAGGACCTTTATTTTGCAGTGAAATTGATGCTGGGTGAAAATTAATTTTTAACGATTTATTTTCTTCCAGCAGAGTCGTTTGGTGATTTTTGGAAAATCACGATTCTGCTGTCAGACGTGATGATGACAAAATCATTTGGATCTAACCTTCATCAGGCCTGCTGGAGGATTCCTCACCGCAAACACAGACTTCTGCTCAAACCCACAGAACTTTATTTTGAAATTCTAGCTGAGATCCCAAAAGTGAGCTGCTGAATTCCAGGGAAATGAAGCACGGGGGGTACTGAGAAAAAAACCCTCAGCTTTCAAGATTTGCACTGTTAATTTATGAGAAAAATATTGGATATTCTCTGAGATTAGCGTGTTAAATTAGTGAGAAAAAAAAAACTCTGGTGAAGAGGAGAAAAATAATTCTGAGATTGTAAAGTCACAAATTTAAATGAAACTCAGACATTCTGAGATCTAAGTCGTACATGTATGTAAAAAAAAATGGAAGAAATTTATGAGAAAAAAAACTCGAAGATTCTGAGATGACAGTTATAAAATGTATGAGAAAAAATAACAAATTTATGAAAAAGAAATTACAAAAAATATTTTTTTTGAGAAAAAAATTAAAAACTCTGATATTATAAAGTCACAAATTTGAAAAAAAAATTGTGACTTTAATCTCAAATATATGAGTTTTCGCAGTGCACATGTCTGTAGTTTCATTTTGTAGTTTCATCTGTAGTTTCACATTTTGTCACGTGTGTGTGTGTGTGTGAGTGTGTGTGTGTGTCTGTGAGTGTGTGTATGTGTCTGTGAGTATGTGTGAGTGTGTGTGTGAGTGTGTGTGTGTGTGTGTGTGTGTATGTGTGTGTGTGTGTGTGTGTGTGTGAGTGTGTGTGTGTGTGTGTGTGTGTGTGTGTGTGTGTGTGAGTGACAGAGGAAATCAAAGTAAAAATCATCAAAGTAAAAAGCAATATTAATCTGTGATCTAAATAAATACATGAGAACAGAGAAGGCTATTTGTATGCATTCGTGTGTATGTGTCAGTGTGTGTGTGTGTGTGTGTGTGTGTGTGTGTGTGTATGTGTGTGTGTGTGTGTGTGTGTGTGTGTGTTTGTGTGTGTGTGTGTGTGTGTGGACCCAGGCTACTTGCTTTTACTTCCTTTTTACTTTCCTCCCAGCGATCTCAGCGGCTGATAGGACGAGCGAAACACACAGGAAACCGCACGGGCTGCACTTCCTGTCCATCGCTGTGGCAACCGCTGCCGCAGCCATGGCAACCGGAGGTATCAGCAGCAGCACGACAGGTCTGACGGCGGAGATCAGGACCGCCGGTCGATGTCTCGGAGAATGTCGGCGTGAAAAAAAAAGCCCCAGGAGAACCTTCACGTCTCCACTTCCACGTCGCCTCGGACACTGACTCTGGATCAGCGAGTCACACTGAACCTGCACTCGGGGGCTGAAATTTCACCCATAATGCATTTCACACCAGCAGAACTCGATCAAACGTTCGGTTTAAACGGCCCGGCTGGATTCTGAAGCGACGTGTGTGTTTGTGAACTATAATCTCCGTCTGAACTTTAGACGCAGTTATGTTATGTTATGTTATGTTATGTTATGTTATGTTTATTTATAATGCGCCCCCCATCCAACTATTACATTGGCCCGGGGCGCAGACCCACACATTCATCTCACATACACTCCACATACACACAGCAGGCCGCCTGTAAAATCATAAAATCACACAAGTTTTCTCCTTCGTGTTTTTGGAATCACAAATCTGTGACGCTTCACGTTTGGTCTGAACTCTCCTTTAACGGGTTGGAGGGAAAACTTTATAACAACCATCAGCACACTGCAAAAAGTCAACATCTTACCAAGATTATTTGTCTTATTTCAAGTCAAAATGTCTTATTTCTAGTCAAAATATCTCATTACACTTAAAATAAGACATGATCAGCTCAGAAAACAAATTCTGCCAATGGAACAAGCAAATTTTTACTTGTGACACAAGTGAACAAGTAAAAATTTGCTTGTTCCATTGGCAGAATTTGTTTCTTGTTTCAAGCAAATTTTAACTTGTTTAATAATAAATGGTAAATTCATAATTTAACTTTAATTAATAGTTATTTACAGTTAAGCAGTAAAATGATAATTAATCATGTTTACTTATATTTTAACATTTTGCAGATGATATGAAGTCTGAATGATCCCTGAGGATTTGTAAAGCTTTAAGAATCGTTTGACACTGTAACACAACAATAAACTTCTCTGTAAACTTCTTCTGTAATAAACTCCTCTGATTGGGCCACGCCCCTTTTCACATAGGCCACACCCCCTCTGTGTCTCCATGGGTTGTGGGGTGTCGTCTGACTCGGCGCAGCGAGGTCAGGAGGTCACATGACCTCCCTGAGCGCTGGACAAACGTCATGTCGGCGTGTTGTTGCCTTTTTCTGATAAGCCACGCCCCCTTTTGACGAGCGAACCCTAACGAAATCCAAGGGTCTGTTTGGACGTCATGATTACATAATAAGAACGTTTTTATTTATATATTGTTATTAACAACAGCAGTAAGTTTGTTAAAATATAAATCACATTATCACTCAGTTTCTTCTGTACTACATCATCAGTCAGGCCAATAATTTGAATTTGAATTTATGTCAGAGAGAGAGAGAGAGATGACACACACACACACACACACACACACACACGCGCGCGCACACACACACACACTCACACACTCACACACACACACACACTCACACTGCGGTCGGTGTCGATGAGCAAAACAAAGAGAGAGAACAAATAACAGAGGAAGACAAAGACTGAGTCAGAGAGAGAGAGAGAGAGAGACAGAGAGAGAGAGAGACAGAGAGAGAGAGAGAGAGAGAGAGAGAGAGAGAGAGAGAGAGAGAATACAGATTAAAAAACAAAACAAAGGCAGCTGGATGGACTTTGACTTTTTGAAATGCGTCCATGAAACACAAAACAGCAAAACAGACATGAAACACACGCAAAGTAAACTGTAGCTCACAAACCCCACATGCAAGCCACTGCCAAGCGCACACACACACACACACACACACACACACACACACACTCACACACACACACACACACACACTCACACAGCTGCAGAGAGAGGAAGCGCTGGTTTCAGCTCAGTGAGGCGTTTCCTCTGCAGGAAGTCAAGTCACCGTCTTCAAGGAAATGTGTGTTAGTGAGCAGGACGACCTGGACACACACACACACACACACACACACACACACACCTTACACACACACACACACCCCCACACACACATGACACGGCTGCACCCTGGCTCTCGGCGCTGTGAGTAAACACTCAGAGTCTCTTTACTTATCGATTATTTATTTTCTCCGCTTGTCCAAAGACGTTTTCTGAGGTAAAGATGCTTTACTCTGGACTCTTTCGCTGCTCTGTTTCCAGCCTGATGACTCTCACCGCTCTCTGCTTTCACCGCCCGTTTCATTTAGTTTTTACTTTTGCAGCTAAAGAGCTTTGTGACTTTTTGAATCACTAACTCATTAATTATGACTTTATTATTCAGGGGTGCTGTCATAGTAGCATCACTAACATAGTAGTATAGTAGCAGCAGTTTTAGCAGTAATAATCGCAGTAGTAGTCATATTAGTTGCAATATTAGGATTAACTGGAGCAGACGGAGTAGCTTTAGTGGTCTTTAGTGGTGTAGCTGTGTTGTAGTTTTTGCAATATAATCCTAACTAGGATTATAATCCTGCTGATTGACAGAAGCTGGAGGCTCGGCTGTCACCTCGCTGAAAACATCTGCAGCTGAGGATGCAGATGTTTATATGTATTAGAACATGTAGATAAAATTGTGACATGAATTATGAACGGTATCCCTGAGGCGAGGAGCGTAAAGAGATCGGCATCCTGTGAAGCTAGACGACGTGAAGACTTGGTTGCAGATCAACTTTGTCGAGGGGAAAATCTGTCATGTCTGTTTCCAGCAGGGTCCCTTGACCTCTGACCTCCAGATGTGTGAATGAAAATGGGTTCTCTCCCCTTTGCAGACACGCCCACCTTCTGCTAATCCCATGCAGTTTGGGCCCCAAAGCCTGCAGTCCACATGTGTTCTTGTGGCCTGTTGTAAAATGGTGTGTGTGTGCAGACTGGGGCCTAAACAGTCTTGGAGCTGCATCAGTTGCTTTGACTGGAAAGCTGAGACTCTTGTGGATTCAATGAGCCACATTTGATTCCTGTGTGATGATGTTGGCCCCCACAGCAGCCATTTCACTGCAGCCAGAGACTTTTGACCAACTGAGGTCCGTTTCCCAAAGCAGGTTTAGTGAAAACTCTGAGTCTGTTCACCCTGAAATGAGGGAAACTCTGAGTTTTCTGTTTCCCAGAGGGGGGTAACAAAGCAGAGAAAGAGGGGTAACTCTAGCCTGTTTCACAGAGGGAGGGAACTTAAGCTCTCGGTCAGTTACCGCGGTAACAGACTCCATGAAACTAACCTGGTCTGGACCAGGTTTTTCTCATGAAACCTCGAGTTTCTCTCTGTGTCCGCCCTCTTTCAGCCACACGCGGTATTAAACTTCCTCATTCATTCAGTCAGCAGGCAGATTTTGGTGTATTAGTTCTGCCGTCTGTTATTTAAAAAAAATAATAATTAAAAAACAGTCAGTAGGCGTTTAAAACTCGTCTTAAAACCCATTTTTATTTCTTGGCTTTCAATCCCGCATGAGACTCCGCTTCTGTTTCAGTGTTTTATGGTTTGTTTTAATTATTGTTTTTATTTGTTTGTTTGTTTTAATTTACTTTTAATTGTTTTAGTGTTGTTTCAGTGTTTTACAGTTTGTTTTATTTATTGTTTTTATTTGTTTGTTTGTTTTAATTTACTTTTAATTGTTTTATTCTCTTTATTAAATTGTTTTATTGTTTTATATTGTTTTAAAAACAATAAAAACAATAAAACAATTATTTTAATATTTATTTTCCTGTTATTGCCTATTTTTGTACAGCACTTTGTTGCAGCTGTGGTTGTTTTAAAGGGCTTTATAAATAAAGTTGAGTTGAGTTGAGAAGTCCATTAGTACTTAGGTGGCGACTTTTTTCACGAACATGACATGTCCTTTGGACAAAGATCCCGTGGATGAAGGTGCAGTGTTACTGCGCAGAGAATTAAATATTCGACAGGAAATGGTTATAATAGATGTTTATGCCGAGGTCTTACCTGTTTGAACAATGTTTTTATATTTCATTTTAAGCTGCTGCCAAGTGCGCTTCTCCCCCGCAGGATTGCACCTAAATGAAATAAATTAATAGGCTACCATTCAAGTAGTTTCCCCCTGTAATATTATTGTGATTGCAACGGACTCCATTTAAACTTACGCACTGACCTGAGCAGCAATGCTCTCCCACAACATGTTCAGACTCGCTTTTCCAATTCAACTGGGGTGAAAAACACAGCCCGACGCTTCCCTGTTGCCATGGTGACTCGTCAAATCGGGGCTCCATTGACGCTGTCATTTTCCAGCTGTGGTACACGCGCTTAACTCCAGGTGAAACTACTCCGGGTTGATCAAACTGACTCAAATCAGCTGTTCTGGAACCGGAAACTCAGAGTTTCCTCTCTCAGAGTCGATCAGCTCAGAGTTCAGGGGTCAGACTCGGAGTTTGCTGAACCTGCTTCGTGAAACTGACCCCAGGACGTCGCTGGAGAAAATGACCTCTAGTGACCTCTAGGAGAATCACAGCCTCATCAGACTTTACAGACACAAACTAGAGGAGGATTCAGAAAACAAAAATCACAATAAATCATCAAATCAAATAAGAACGACGTCATGATGGCAGTGAATCAGGAGGTGAGCAGCTCGAGAGCTGGGGCGGGACCAACACCTGCTGTTCACACAACCGCCATATAGATCTGTGTGTGTGTGTGTGTGTGTGTGTGTGTGCATACACTCCTGTGTACACTGTATTTCTATTCAGCTGACAGTATCATGCACTGTTATCACTCAGCCTTTTGTTTCCTTTAACAACAGTGTCATAAATTGTGTGTGTGTGTGTGTGTGTGTGTAATAGCGTGCCAGATAATGTGAAGTGCTTGGTAAAGGCTGTATTGTGTCAGTCTGCACTTGGAGACTCTAATAACAGCAAGTGTATCAGCTTCTATTTTATTTTTTTAATACAATGTAGCATTAATAACAACCAACACTGAACTGTGTGTGTGTGTGTGTGTGTTCAGGATGACTTTTCAGTTCTCTTTTCCTCCACACACACACACACACACACACACACCTTGGGGAAGTGACTGGGTTCTGCGACATGTTTCTGTTCTCTGTGATGTTGTTCTAAGTGAAAGAACTGACATGAGAACAGCTGCTGGATCATCATCATCATCATCATCATCATCATCATCATCATCATCATCATCATCATCATCAGTGATGTGATGTATGAGACGCTGCTGAGGCGACTGTTCAGCGCCTTTAAGACAAAATAAATCAGTCGGTGAACGTTAATTAACACTGAAATTAACATTTCTGACATTAACAACAATAATAATCATCATAAACAATAATAATAATAATAATAATAATAATAATAATAAAAATGAAACCCCCCTCAGGTTCATGCAAACACTAATAACCCAGAGAATTAATGTTAACAGTTTTTAATTATTATCGACTAATGAGCGAGGAACTGACCGACGTGTTTCTGCTCCTGGAAGCTCAAAACATCCCAAGAGATTCAGAACGTGGAGCTTTGGGTTTCTTCAACTTTTTATTTCAGTTTCTGGCTGTTGAGTTTAGTTTTAGTTTAGTTTAGTTTATTTCGGTCATAATTGCACGTATACAAATACAAATCAATAGATAACAAAGGACACAGCGACAACAAAAGAAGCTTAAGCAAAAAAAAAAAAAAAAAACAACAAAAAACAAAACTTCTAAATACTTTTCATAAACAGACTAATCATACCTGAGTTTTATGTTTGTTTACCACCTTGTCTTTGAACATTCTTTTTAATACGCAAAGTGAACTACACCTTTTTAATTCCTCGTCAAAAATTTAAATTCTGTACCTGAGTGTCCACAGGTGCAGCGTGAGAACGTGGAAATGTATTTTAGAATTGATTTCATGCCGATATCAGATCAGTTTAATGCTTTAAAGGCACAGCAGCTGAATATTCGCTTAGAAAATAAAACTTTGACCCAGATTGAGATTGAGATCATGAAAAATAATCCAAAAAATAAAAATAATCCAGTTTAAACTTGAGGGTTGAGGCTCAGGGACCTTAACCCCGCCCTGTCTCAGCTGCCACAACGCACACTTCAATGGAGAAGTTTTTGTTTGTTTGTTTGTTTGTTTTTGACATAAATAAGCATCTCCCAGGCTGAACAACACACACACACACACACACACACACACACACACACACACACACACGTTAGCTTCAGTGTTCGGACAGAGGCCCCGTGGCCCCGGCCCGCTGTGAGATCTCAACCTCAACATGAGATGGAACAAACTGTCCTGTGACACACACACATAACAGGACACACACACACACACACACACAGAAAGCAGAAACACACACACACACACACACACACACACACACACACACACGGTGAGAAAGGGAGCGGCTGCACGCTGGCTGGCAGATCGTGCTACCTGATTGTGGTTTACTGTAGCTCTGTGACACACAGGAAAACACACACTTCCTCTGACACAGGAGAGGTGCTGACACACACACACACACACACACACACACACACACACACACACATACACATAATGAAGACAACAAACATGAGCTATTCAGATAAAACATGTCCATTTGTCTTTTAGGATCAGAGACGTTCAGAGCCTCTGGAAGCCGACGCGGCGTGTGCCTGTCTGTCTGCTCTAGCTCTATGATTCAGTTTGAAACTAAACACAGAAGTGAGCTGAGTCAGTCATGTGTCATCTGCTTGCTTCACACACACACACACACACACACACACACACACACACAGCACATTTCCTCCTGCTGACACATGCACTGGTTCATCTTTAGTGCTCGGAGTCGTGATGCTTTACCAGCCAAAATCTATTTTATACAGCTGGGATTGAGATTATATAGATTATATATCAAAACATCCAGATATAGACTGCCAAAATAAAATAAAATAAAATAAAATAAAAAACACCAAAACTGCCAAATTACAAAATGATTTACGAGAAAAAAAAAAAATGTTCTGAGATTAAATTAAATTAAATTAAATAATTTTACGTGAAAAAACTCACAAATTCATGAGAAAATTCTGAGATTATAAAGTCACAAATTTAGAACAAAAAACAGCAAAAACTACATTGTCCTCCTGGACTCTGGACTCTGAAGAGACGTTGCTGTGACTCGGGCCGATTCAGAAGAAAATAATCTGCTAATTCCGGGCTCAAATCAGCAGGATATCCTTGTTCCTGAATCAAATGTCAAAGTAGAATTTTTTTTTCCCTTCTGCAGTCCTGATTGGCCGCTGCACATTCATGAGAAACGCCGTCAGGGCTTTTGTTTTTCGGACAGCTGGCCTCCTGCTCTGCTCTCCTCTGTAATCTGGTTATAATCTGGGGGCCGCGGTGTCTCACAGGGAGCCGCCGCCTGTTTTATCAGCCGGCTGGAAAACTCCCGTCAGGAGGAATAACTGAGTCACGCCGGTTTCTGTCCTGGAAAGGATAACGCCAGCAAAAAAAAAAATAAAATAAAATAAAAAATAATGAAACCTGTGGGAACTCTGCAGCTGATCTGAACCCTGAAGTTTGCATGTGAGAGTCTGAGGGAAAGTGTCTGAATTCAGAGACGTGACAATGGCCAGAAATCCTGTGCGGTGTCAGGGTCAGTGAATCAGCCTGCACTCCTTCACAATAAAAGACACAGAAGGCACGAGAGGAGAAATAAAACATGCAAGCATGACGTCAGTGATTCCCCACGGCTGTGTTCACACGGAGGGGGTTATGGTTTTTTTTTTTTTTTTTTTTTTTTTTTTTTATTGTGCTTGCACGTAAAAGTCGTCAAGGTGCATCCGGTCGTGTTGGTCTATGTTTTGTGTTTTTCGGGGCGGGGCCAGAAACCCTGTGAGGACCTCAGCGCCCCCTGGTGTCGGCACGCTGCCGGCCGTATCAAACTGTGGCTCAGGTTTTTAAAGCCGTGCGTTCGAGTGCTGCAACGGCTCACAACGTTAAGAGGAAATATCAGAGGAATTTCACTGATTTAAAAAAAAAAAAAAAGTGTGATCTTCTTTTTGTTTGAAACGTGACGGAGCCACACCTGACCCGTCCTCCGCACACAGGAACATAAAGGTGCTAACTGGAACCAAAAATGGTTCTTCAGAGTGATGCCATTTAAGAACCATTTTTTTGGCTCCACAAATAATCTTTTAGTGACGGAGGAACCGATTTTTTTAAAATGGTTCTTTGTTAATTTTTCAGAATAAAAGCTTCTCTGAGCTTCTTAAATCAGATGATTGTGTATCAGGTTGAAAACCAACAGGAACATGTTGTTGGCCGGTTCTCCACGTTCCTTGTTCCTTCATTAATCTGCACATTAATCCATTCACTGAGGAAATAATCTGCACATTAATCCATTCACTGAGGAAATAATCTGCACATTAATCCACAAGGAAAAGAATTGTTCGCTGCTGCCGCCACCAGATAACTCCAATAAACATGAAGAACCTTTAGCACTTTAAAGAACCACAGAAAGAGAACCCTAAATAAAGAGGTTCTGCAGCTGCTTGTGGTTCTCTGTTTCTCTGAGAGTAGAAATAATCAAATAAGTTGTTGTGTAAAGACAAAAAATCCCTGAAGCCTCGTTTGAGTTTCCTGGAATAAAATCAAGCTGCACTTGAGGAGCTGCACTTATCAGGACCCGAGTGTGTGTGTGCGTGTGTGTGTGTGTGTGTGTGTGTGTGTGTGAACATACATGTGTGCTGACGTGTGTGTGTTTGCTCTGCAGGATGTCAGGATGTTCCATGGCCGGTTGATCTTCACACACCAACACACAGCGATACGATAACGAGGTGTGTATGTGCTCTGTCTGATATTTAAGCTCGTATCGAAAGTTTATTGGGTTATTATCGTTATCGAATTTTTTTTCACATTCTGTCAAATACATATTTATGAGTTAATCCAACTCATAATTTGTTGACTGTTTCTTGGAGGCTCTGCTTGTTTTTTCACATACAGTCAAATTCATATTATTGAGTTCAACCAACTCAAAAAAAAAAAAAAAATGTGGCCTTGTTTTTTAAAAGTTTTATCAAGGTGACATTTTTTGGGCTGTGATGTCATCTGATCACAAAGCTCAAATCTGAAACTGAGAGCAGCTGCAGGAGATTTTGCTCAAGGACACTGCGGCAGGTGTGGCTGCACATCATTGTTAGTTATAAATATTTATACATTATCCAAATTTATAAATTATCCAAATCCTCCCGAATCACATCTCTAAACAAACTTTTACTGTCTTTAATCAAACTTTATATTCTGCCACATCATCTTACATTAAACCTTTATGTTTGCATTTTATTGTGGTCTCACGTCAAATGTCTTCTCCAGTCTTTTCCAGCTGTGCAGCTGATTGTCATGAATTTTATTGCTCAATATTTGTTTTATTTATTGATTTTTTATTATTATTATTATTTTATTCCATTTTAAAACTGATAATCTTGCTGGTTGTATGAGGTAGGCCTGTGTATGGATGCTGGAATGGGCCAGACACTAATTTATTATTATTATTCTTTTTTTCCAACTTGTGTTAATTTTCATGTTTTATTTTGTTTGTTATTTGCTAAATTTTGCTCTAATTTTTGTATTTGTCTGATGCTCCCCATGAAATGACCTCATACCAACAGTGACATCATCCTGCACTATTGGCTGGAAATTAAAATTTCAACCAATAAAACCTTCGCAAATCTTAAAAAAAAAAAAAAAAAAAAAACATCTGCTCTCATCCACATATCCCTTCAAAATAAAAGTGTTTCTCTCCCAAACTGAGATCCTGTTGGTTTGCACTGATCCTTCCCTGCACTGTGTCCCGCCCAAACTTCCTGTTTCAACAGGAAATACATCAAATCAACAAAGTAAGAGTCCATTTCATGGGGTTTTTAAATGACTGTAGTTATTATCCATGGTTAAGCGGTTCGGTTCTCTTGCTGCGTGCTCTCAGGGGCGTCATGGAGGGCTTCAGCTCCAAGACTCTGGCCATGCAGGCCCAGAAGAAGCTGCTGAGCCGCATGGCCAGTAAATCCACAGTGCAGCTCTTCATCGACGACACCAGCAGCGAGATCCTGGACGAGCTCTACCGAGTCTCCAAGGAGCATTCAGGGAACCGCACAGAGGCCCACAAGGTACACTCTCAGAAAATAAAGCACATAATAACACCTTTAGCGTCGTGTCACTGGAGCCTCAAAGGTGCAGCTTCTGTCGCTTTCACAAAAGGAACTTATTTGTCTGGTTCCTGTTTTCTAACCACAATACTGACTGAAGAGTCGCATGACCTGTTTTTCATATCCACAAAACTCACAACTTTCATTTCAAAGGCACTAAACCACAGCCCACATGTTCAAATCTACCTTAATTTGCCTTACCTTAGTTTGCCTGTTATTTATTTATTTATTTATTTAGGTATTCATTCATTCATTCATTCATTGAATTGGGCCAAATAAACACTGTCTCCTCATGTTGTACCATAACATTTAGAGCAAACGGTACATATATGTACCCTTTACTGCTTGGGAACATATATGGACCTTTTTGGCTCTAAAAAAGGTTTCTCATAATCACCTTGAGGTCCAGCAATTAGCCCTATAGGAGGGACATTTGGGGACAGAAACAGACTCCAACTGAACCCTTGTTTCTGAGAGTGTAGGCTACTAAATCTGTCTCAGACCTGTCGCCAGGAATTTTGGGGGGGCATTTTACGTTTCTGAAAAATATAAATTTTCATTCCACAGATCAGGGTTCAGCTCCTGCATCAAACAAAATTTATGTTTGTTTTAGTCAGCTAACATATTAGTGAATGTTAGCTAACCTTCTCCTAACCTTAACCAAGTAGTTTTGTCAGCTAACGGAACAAAAGAAAGAGGCTAACGTTAGGGTATTGTTTGCACATTAACGTTAACAGCGTCGTTGATGCAGGCTCCACCACAGTGGCTACAGGTTGAAATGTTGACAGGCAGCAAATTTTTGTCTCCCAAAAAGTTTGACCACGACTTTAAAATCTAAACGACTTCAACAAATGAAAACCTGCTCAAAGACTGGAGGATGAGCTGCTCGAGAAACTCAGCAGCAGAACGACTTCCTGAGGCTCTCTGACCCGACCGGGTTCTCAACAGCTGCCATCAAACTGGAGATACAGGCGTTCCAACAAGGTTACAGGGTTCCACGTTCTAGCAGAGTCAGACTGAAGCTTTCTGTCGTGTATCAGCCAGCCGTAAAGTTAAACGAGGAGTGTAATCCCAGATTAAATGTTCGCTGAAGACCTGGGATATCTGCACTGAGTTTTGTCTTCAGAGGCTGTGATGTGATGTAACTGGATGTCATTTCTTTAGTTTCTTGTCCTAAACTCTTTTTCGTTATGTGCTTTTACAAGAGGAACTGCTGTAGATGCACTAAAAATCTAAATTAAGCTCTGGCTGACAATAAAGTATGAATCATCAGTCAAACTTTGACATTTCACCGCATCAGCTGGTTTGCGGAAACATAAAAAAAAAACGTTTTTTCTTCCTGGTGACTGGGTTGTCGGTTTTTAGGTTACATAATGTTTATATCCACATGCATTTCTAGCATTTAGCAGCTGACATGCTCCATCTGACATGCAAACAAAAATGCAATTCAGACAAAACTGGATTATTTTAGTTCTAGCTGCGGCCAGCAAAAACAAACAACCAGATTTCAGATTTCAGTGGATAACTGCTCGATCGCACCGAGTAGAAACGAACAGGGAGAGAGTGTCGAAAGTGCAGATCGTAATCTGTCAGTCAAGTCCTCGGTGAAGTCTGTGGACCAATCAGAAGCAGAGTTCTACACCAAGCAAACAAGATGCTAGATCTAAAATATTTGCACAAAATCTGTTAACGTTTTGATCAGTGTTTTGATGACGTTTGATGTTGAAAAAAAGTTGGGAAAAGCTGAAGAAATCTGCTGACCGGTCAGAAGTGGAGCTGCACACAAAGTGACCAATCGAATAATTCGCCCACTCGGGGTAATTTCAGGGAAAAACACGTTAAAGTGTGTTGGCGGGGAGATTCCTGCAGCTCTGATGTTCAACCAGTCAGAACAAATTTACTCCTTAATGCCATTTTATGAAGAGGCAGACTGAGCTGAGCCTGGATCATGTCAAAGAGGGAGAAGAGATCAAATAAGAGCTGATCAGGGGGTGTGTGAGATTTTAATTCTTCACACATCTCTTACAGGGCAGGGACTGGATTATGCAGATTATATTCTACATCAGGAAATGCATTAATAATGGTGGCATTAAAGTTTCAGCAGCGCTTTTTGACTCGTTATTAAAGGGTGTGTGTGTGTGTGTGTGTGTGTGTGTGTGTGTGTCGGTCTTTTAATGTGCAAAGCCCTCATTTTGCTCAGGAATTCACTTTATCCAGTTTCCTCAAGTGAAACAGAATCAAGTCGGAAATCTGTGTGTTTTGGGATTACAATCAACTGCGCCCGTTACAGGCGACCATTAAACATTAATTTCACTTTCACTTCTGCTATTCGGCGAGATTATTAATTCTTGGACTTTGGATGAGATAAACAGATCTGCCTCGCTGCGACACCTTTTCCCATCATACAGGCTGACCTACAGCAAGTATCTGACAGCCTGTTCCACAGCACACCTGCAGGAACGTCAAAACACACTCCGCCAAGGCCAGACACACCCCAATGTACACAGTATGGTCGTCTGCGTACAGGATATTTTACACATTTTGTGAAACATGTTTTGTGAATTATATACCGCTGTACGCTGATCCATGAAAATAAAATGTCCAACAGGAAAAAGTCAGAAATATCAGAGGGTCTGTTTGTTAAATCCTAAACACTGTTAGGGTCATAAGCACAGCAAAGCAAAGAATAAAACCACACGCAACAATAAAGTCGTGCATGTGTGAAAGCCACTGAACATGTCATGAAAAATAGATCAGAGAATGTGTGCAATGACTGATAATGATGATGCTAAATTATTTTTTAAAACCTTACTTCCTGGCTATGGCTGCATCTGATGGAGACATGGATCTCTGAATCCTGATGCCCTGGAGCACTGCATGATGTGGGATTATCTCATCCCAAAAGCACGATTTGAAGATTGAAAATCAAAATAAATGACATGTTCAGATGCAGATTTATTGGAATAGTTTTTCATCTCTGAAGGATTTTATGGAGCTGAAGCACTCACTCCTCCCGTCAGCAGCCAAGGTGAGGCTGGATTATAATCCCGTTGCTCGGTTTCCTCTGCCCTGCAGGTTGTGAAGGATCTGGTCAAGGTGGTGGTGAAGGTGGCCGTTCTGTTTCGTCACGAGCGGTTCAACGCCGAGGAGCTGGCCGTGGCTCAGGAGTTCAGGAGCAAGCTGCACCAGGGAGCCATGACGGCCATCAGCTTCCACGAGGTCAGAACTGTAAAGGCACAGTCCGCAACTTTTCCACGACAGCAGAAGTTTCCTCCGCTGCTCTGCTGCCACACAGTTCACAGTCTCGTTGGAGATTTTCTTTAATGATGCATATTTCCTCTCAGAAAAACACTGGTTCTTAATTTGTTCTTCAAAACGCTCTCTGGTTCTACAGAGAACCATCAGCAGCTGAACAATGTCTTTATTTAGGGGCTGGTTCTCCACACACTTTCTGTGGTTCTTTAAAGGCCTAAAGGTTCTTCATGTTTATTGGAGTTATTTGGTGGCGGCAGCAGCTAACAATTCTTTTCCTTGTGGATTAATGTGCAGATTATTTCCTCAATGAATGGATTAATGTCTAGCTCTATAAACGTGGAGAACCGGATAACAACATGTTCATGTTGGTTTCCAACCTGCACACAGTCATCTGATTTAAAATCCTCAGAGAAGCTTTTATTCTGAAAAATGACTGAAGAACCATTTAAACAAAAGGGTCTTTAATGAACCAGTTGGGTCCACAGAGAACTTTCTTAAAAATGGTTCTTTAAAGAACCTATTTTTGAGATAAGAGAAAGTTCTTTAAACAACCATTCATGGTTCCTAAAGTTCTTTGAGGCACCTTTGGGGGTTCTTTAAAGAACCATTTACACAAATAGTTGTTTAAAGAACCTCTCACTGAAATGTTCTTTGTGGAACTGAACATGGTTCCTCTATGTCATCACTGTGAAGAACCGTGTTTGGTTCCAGTTGGCACCTTTACTTGTGTGAGTGTGTGTTCACTGTGCCGGCTGGCGGTGTGTGTCCGGGTCCTCAGGTGGACTTCACCTTCGACCGGGTGGTGCTGGAGGAGCTGCTGTGCGGCTGCAGGGACCTGCTGCTGCGGCTGGTGAGCCGCCACCTGACCGCCAAGTCGCTCGGCAGGATCCGCCACGTCTTCGGCCACTACTCCGACCCGGCGCTGCTGAGCGGCCTGTACCGGCCCGATGGCCCGCTGCGGCCCAACCTCGGACGCATCTGCTCGGGCCTCAGCAAGCTGCTGGAGGAGGGCAAGCTGTAGAGCGCGCACACACACACACACACACACACAGTTGTTGTTGTTTCCAGAATTTTCTTGAACGAAGTGTCATTTTCTTGATCCTGGTGTCTGACCTGGTGTCTGATCTGCCTCGTCACAGCACATTTATACAAAAAATAAATGAATTAATAAATAAATAATAATCCTTAAACAAGTGAAACTTTTTTTTTTTTAAACCTCATTTGAAGAAAAACAGGATTTGAACAGTGAGGATGTGACGCAGACCCAGTTTGAGGTGACTGAATAATAGTCATTTTACTTATGTGGCAGTTTTATGAAACAAAGTTTGCCTCAGAAGGAGCGAAGGCAAGAAATGTAAAATGTAAAGCGGTTACAAAAACTACATACAAAACTATAAAAAGATCCCGAAAAATATTGTTTTACAGTTTTTATTCATATTTTATTTAATTACATAAAGGGGGGGATGTATTTAAAACTGGGAGAAAGAATTAGGGGAGAGAAAAGTGATTCATTTTAAAGGGCTGTTCCACTGTTTCTGCATGTTGAGAGTTTTCTCTCCAGAACGTTCCTGCTGCTCTCCTCCCAGAGCGAGCAGTGGGGTTTCAGAGCTGCCACATCACTCCTCCTCCCTTTCCTCCAGCCGCTGGTTTCCATTCATTCCACTACGATATGAACATGAACTTTCAGAGCCTTCACACTTTCTTCACTCCAGTTTTCCATCAGCGGAATAAAGTCCTCCACATGAGTTTTCCTAAAAGCAGCAGCACTGTTGGCTTTTCAGGACTTTTTCACACTGAAACGCTCCCTCCTCCTCCTCCTCCTCCTCCTCCGCCAGGGAAAATAGTCCCCAGGGAAATGTTTTGCTTTCCACAGCCAATCATCAGCTGTGTGGTTACTGAATGTTGAGGACTTTGAACATTATAAGGCAGCTGCTTCAACCACAAACTCACATTCTGACTCTGAGCTGTGAAATCTGTAGTAGGATTTGATAAACAGTTTGTTGATGAGGAAAATGTGGAGGAGTTTTAGTAAACAGGCCAAACATTCAGAATCACTTGGATGGAGCTTTAAGGATATTAGCCGGGGGGAAAGAGGCTAACGGTTAGCATTGGTGGCATCCAACCGGGATCCAGCTCTCAGTAACGATGAGAGGAAAACACACCCACTGCTGTCCTCCATAACAGCCAGGAGATAAATAATATCATATTTCTCAAAATGGGTGAACTGTCCCTTTAAGTTATGTAAAACCCTGTGGAGCCGTCGGTTCAAACATGAACGTGTTGTTTAAGATTCAGACCACGGCCTCCACTTCATCCTCCCTCTGTTTCTCCTCCTCGCTTCATTCAGACTTCACTTTGCTCATTTGCATCTGTTTTTTTTTTTTTTTTTTTTTTTTTTTGCTCTTTTCTTTTGTCTCTATGCAAATAAACAAATCTGAAAAGCTGTTCCTGTATTTGATTTCTCAAATAAAGGAGCGTTTGTGCCGTTGTTGTTTAGTCCTTGTGTTTAATTTAAAGTCAAACTGTTTGTGCCTGAAGGGAAAGGAAAAAAAATTTAATCCCAAATGTGCATCCTCCCACATCCATCTGCTGAGACGAGGCTGCGCTGCCCTCTAGTGGCCAGCAGGGGGAATCACACCCTGCTGTCCCCCTGCAGGAACACAGTAACAACACGGAAATTATGAAAAAAACATTAAAATGACATCATTTAATGAGCAGAGAGGGACTGCAGCTGTGTTAATGAGATTTTCCTGGAGGAGCCGGAGGATTAGAGTGATTGTTCAATTTAGTACGGTGAGAAACACATTATTATTATTATTATTTAAAAGTCATTCATTTATTTTTCATTTTTATTATTTATTCATTTTTTCATTTTTTTCTCTTTCTCACGGTGGGCGCATTGTGGAACAATTAATTGAATATGGCACAGACAGTGAGGAATTTAATTAGTTGCCACCTGTTGCAGATATATTTTTATTTTGCACCTTGGAGTGAACGCATTACCAAGCGATGCCTGTTTGGCGTAAAACTACTGCTTTGTCTTTTATTTATTTATTTATTTATTTTTTAATAATCTCTTGCAAACATCCGGTCATTTTGTTACTAAATTGTATGATATTTTTAAAATTTGTTTTCATTTATAATTTTTTTTTTCTTTTTTTCATGTATTTTTTGCAATGGTCTCTCTTTTCTTTTTCTTTTCTTTTTTTTATTAATAATTTCTCAGAATTCTCAAAATAATTTCTTTTTGTTGACTGTCTTCTTTTTCCCTCATATTTTTGAAAGAAACAGTGAATTTTCAGGTCTCAAAGGGTTAAAGTGAGCGCTTGTATTCAGTTTAATACAGTGAGCATTAATCTATTTTGTAATTTTTTTCTGATGTTTTGCAAATTTCTGGACATTTTGTTATGAATTTTAAGGTATTTATTTATTTATTTATTTATTTATTTATTTATTTGCATGTTTAATTTTTAAATTTGATTTAATTTAATTTTTCCACAATTGTCTGGTGATCTTGTTTTCTGTATTTCTTTCTGTTTATTTTTTTTTTAGTTTATGAATTCATCTATTTAGTTTATTAATTTATTTATTTTAACTGATGAATTTATTCTTTTTTTTTTTTTTTTTTTTTTTTTTTGCAGTTGTCTGTTTTTTCAGCCTCAGAAAATGACAAACTGAGTTTTCGTTCCCAGAAAGAGAAGAGACGAGGAATCTGCTGCCACTAATTTGTTTTCTCTCCTTTACTTTGTCATTTCTCATTTTTCCAGCTTCAGAGAATCCGGTTTGCTCTCTGGACCTTTAACATGTTTTCTGAAAACGAAGCCGACAGCTTCCCCGCCGCTGCGTCTTCAAACACACACTCCGCTCTGACACCGAGGCGCATTCTGACTCCAGGACTTGAAGCCAAGCCTCAGCAGAGCAACAGGACGAGAGCTCGCGTGGGAGGTTTTTGTGCCTCTCCTCCTCCGCACTCGAATAAAAGAACAAAACAACAACAACAACAACAAAGAGCCGCAGAAGAAGAAGAAGAGGGAGAAGAGGAGGAGGAGGAAGAAGAAGAAATGCAGCCACTTTCCTCCCTCACAGCTGCTGCTAATGAGGCATCAATCACACACAACTACAGGCATTAGCATCGAGCAGCCAGCCCATAATAACAACACAGCTCACAGCTGTCTGTCACTGGCAGCTGTGGGTGGACACACACACACACACACACACACACACACACTCACACACACAGTTTGGGATAATGTCAGGTTTGCAGTCTCTCTGTGATTACAGTCCCAGCTTTAATGTGATGCTGCGTTCAAGTGCCGTCGGAATGCCGGAAATTCAAACGTTCACCTGATGAAAACACAACAGAGTGGCCCTTTAATGACTTTTGACTGACAGGGGGCGGGGCCTAATGTAACCACAGCCGTCCGTCATCAGTGGCTCCTCCCAGTTTTCCAGGAGCTCGTTCAGTCCGAAAACCTTTCGCCACGGTTTGTGACATTTTCCATGTTGAAAGATACATTTCCTCTGAGTATCCTGTGTGTGTTTGTGTGTGTTTGTTGTGAGTGTGGATACCCGACCCGAGCCCATCAGGACCCATCAGGACCCGTCGGGCTGGGTTAGTTTCAGTCATATCTGTGTTATTTTAGTGAAGCTTGTAAAATAAATAATTTGCAAAATAAATAAAAATAATGGACCTACTGTTCTTAGCAATTTTTTTTTTTATTTTATTTAACCTTTATTTAACCAGGCAAATCATTAAGAACAAGTTCTTATTTACAATGATGGCCTGTCAAGAGGCATAAACCTCTTGGGGGAGGGTGGGGGTGGGGGGGCTGTAAAGGAAAGAGGTTTGGTTAGTGGAAACAGGAGAATAAAGTACGGCAAAACAGCATACAGCAAGACATTACACGACAATGCGGACATACAGCAAACAACAACGGTAAGACAGGGTGCATGCACGGTAAAGATGACGGCTGTACAGACATACGGTAAGACAAAAAAAAAAAAAAAAGCGACAACCAGGCAAAGCATGCAGCGGGGCACAGAAACCAGCGGAATAAGTACAACAATATAGACAAACACAGAGAATACAAAGACAGGGAGGGTTAAACAATACAAGTAAGATGCAGGGGAAACACCAACAAGGTACAAAACACCAACTTGGAATACGGTGACAACCGTAACCAGGCTATACATCTACACACTACAGTGAAGGACACAACCACAACCATACAATAAAAAATGCAGGGGGGCATTTGGACACAACCATGCGGGAAGACAGGTACACAATGAGCAATGTGAAAGAACAGGCCAAGCAGGTTAACAGGCAGGACGACAAGGTAAACTTACAAGGGGATAAAAAATTTAAAAACATAGACTAGAACATGGAATGAGGAATATTTACAACATGAACAACATATGTTCATGTTGCAAGTTCCTGTACGGTGCTGGAGTTTACGTGACGACACGTTGGCTATTTCACGGAGTAAAAGTGACTCAGCGATGGAGGACGAGCAGAATGTGGGGTTCGGCTCGGGTTCGGACACAAAGACATGATCGCCTGTCGGGTTCAGACCAAACCATGTGGTGACGAATAAAAACGTCCTAAAGCCTGTCTTTTTTTTTTTTTTTTTTTCTTGCTCTTTTCTTTTGTCTCTATGCAAATGAACAAATCTGAAAAGCTGTTCCTGTATTTGATTTCTCAAATAAAGGAGCGTTTGTGCCGTTGTTGTTTTGTCCTTGTGTTTAATTCAAAGTCAAACTGTTTGTGCCTGAAGGGAAAGAAAAAAAAAAAAAAATCCCAAATGTGCATCCTCCCACATCCATCTGCTGAGACGAGGCTGCGCTGCCCTCTAGTGGCACCAACCAAAACTGTCAAGACTGTTGGGGTTTACACGAACATAAGGGCTAGTTAAGGTTAAAGGCTGAATTATGCTTCCGCGTAGGAAGAGTGTACGGAGGTTGTGCGGAGCTTACGGGGGTTGTGCGACCGCCGCAGAGCCTTGCCGCGCGCCTCCCAAAAATTGTAACTACGCGGACCCTCCGCAGCCCCACAAGAGCTGTGATTGGTCCGCCGAAGTACACTATTTCCGGCATTTTGTTGCAACCGGCATCACATCCTGTTGTTGTGCCGTCAGCGCCGTTTTATTTTATTTATTTTTTTTTTTTGTGTGTTGTGTCTCGACTCGTCGGTTGTGTTTGAAAACTTTGGAGAGTGCCCGCACCTATACGACTCCTCCACTCGCCACAGAAGAGCAGCGACCATACGTCACAGGGTCTACGTTGGTGGCAGGAGAATTGCTCTGTGTGTTTGCAGAGGTATGTTGGACACACACGCGCTGCGTAGGAAATGCGAGCTTCGCACAACCCCCGTACGCTCTTCCAACGCTGAAGCATAATTCAGCCTTAAGGTAGGTTAAGGTTCAAGTTTCAAGTTCAAGTTCAAGTTTTATTTATTTGTCACATGCCTGATGTACAAGTACAGTAGCAATGAAATGCAATGGTGACAACTCCAGCACTGTGCAAGTAAAATGGATAAAAAAAAGAAATAAAAATAGAAAGAATATATATAGACTCCTATATACAATCCTGTATACAATATACAAAATACAATTACAATTAAGGTTCAGTTAAGTTAGGCTGATGTTAAGGTTAACGTTAGGTTAGTCACAAAGCCGGTTTGAACTAAATGGGCGAGGTCTCCACTAGAGGGCGAGATGGAAGTGGATTTTCACTCTTGTCCCGTCCCAATCCCATCAATAATTCCTGTCCCACCCCAATCCCAGAAGACTGAACCCCGCCCCGTCCCGTCCCGTCCCGGCCCGTCCCGGCCTCATGTGGCTGTTGGTTTACTTTGTGCTCTGCAGGTCCGTTTTTCATGCACACCATCTGGCCAGCAGGAAGCACACACTTTTATCCAGTCTGTGGTCATCAGTCCACACACACACACACACACACACACACACACACACACACACACACACACAGCCTGGTTGGTGTTGGTTGCTGCCACCAGAGCAGACAGGAGGGAATAAAAATAAAATAAATTAAACAAAAGAACCAGCAGCATTATGTTCAAAATAAGGTTTATTCATATTAAAACTGACCTGCTTTTATTACACACACACACACACACACACACACACACACACACACACACACACACACACACACACACACACAGCTTATTTGTCTTCCACATGTCCCGCTGCTGCTGTAAATCTGGATGAGATGGATTTTTAAAGAGCGGGAAAGCTCACCTGCAGCCCCGTCTCTGAGTGGGCGTGGCCAACATGCCTGCAGGTGTCCACCACTAGAGGGCAGCGCAGCGGGAGTTTTCTGCCGGTGCTGAGTGAAGCTCCTCTCCTCCGCTCGGCTCAAGGCGGCGTCGGGTGTCCGTCAGAGATTTAAAAAAAAAAAAAAAAACGCTTCATTTTATTGTTTCTGCTCCAGTCAGCACTAAAGCTCCGCCCACATTCCCTTTAAACAGTTTGCTCCACCCCCACTGCTACGTAAGATCCTCCTAATCAAGCGCACCTGCCACACAGGTGAGTCTCACTTTGAGGCTGTGATGCTGTGATTGGTGGAGACAACGTGACATCACTGAGCTGTTGGGGGAGGAGCTTGGAACCACACAGATGTGTAGAGATGACACATCTGTTTTTAGAGAGCGTGGCTATAACAACTTAAACCTCTCTCTCTCTCCCTCTCTCTCTCTCTCTCTCTCTCTCTCTCTCTCTCACACACACACACACACACACACACACCTCCACATGCAACCTGATGCCTGAAACAAGCTCTGGCAAGAAAACAAAAAAACAGAAGCAGCATGTAAACAAACGGGCTCCGTCCCTCTCTATAGGTCTCCCTACATCGCCATCATCACCCCCGTCTCCCAATGAGCGCAGGTCCATCGCTATAGCAACTGGTTGCCACGGGCGACGAGACACAGCACCAGCCAGCCAGCATCCTCCTCCTCCTCCTCCTCCTCCTCCTCCTCCTCCTCTCACTGTTGTTGAAGGCAGAGGAGGGAAAGAGGCGCGGCGCACTTGGACAGCAGAAGAAGAAGAAGAAGAAGAAGAAGAAGAGAGAGATGGGAAACAAAACGCTTCTCTCTTGATATTTTCATCCCAAAAGAGATAAAAAAAAAAAAAATAAAAAAAAATCAGAGTGGAGCAGTGGGGTGTGTGTTGCTGAATGTTTCCTCGCTCCTCCCTGGCCGGGGGCTGGCAGCAGGCGAGCAGCCACAGAGAGACAACTTGTTCGGGGGGAAAGTGCAGCAGCTGCAGGGTGAGTCGCAACTTGTTTCAGTTCAGATTTTTCACTTGACAAAATAAAAGCCCCCCCTCACCCTCCTCCCTGTGGAAAGCGGCGTCTCCCTGCAGCCGTTGGCTTGGTGTGGCGTGGCGAGCCGGAGACGCCGCTCTCCCGCCTCGCCCGGGAGCCGCTTCAGGGTTTCAGGTTGAAAAAGTGGAGATGAAGCGAGGAGGCGAGGAGCCGCTGCCCTCATGTCTCTCTTTTGAATGATTTATTTATTTTGCCTCTGTTCTTTTGTCATGTGTCACTTTTTGGTTTTGTTTAATGCTTATTTTTTATTATTTATTGTATTGTATTGTATTGTATTTACTTTTTTTGTTATTGTTAAGTGATGAAAATAGGTGGTCAAAAAGATTTTGTACAGTGTATTTATGAAGTCAGCATGCAGGGGCCTCCAGGATAAAATACTAGCAATACAAACCTATAATACTGATACTAATAATACATCTATAAAAAAAAATAAATAAACACACACATACACATCTATATCTATATCAATATATATATAGATATATATACATATATATATATACACACACATCTCTCTCTCTCTCTCTCTCTCTCTCTCTATATATATATATATATGTAAAAATAATGAATAAAAAATGAATTAAAAAAAAGAGTAATCACTGCAGGAGTGAGTCCTGCTTGATGAAATTGCTTTTAATGCAGGAGTGAACCTGCAGCAAATATATTGGATTTTGGACTTTGGATTGAATCCATTACAGTCAGCATGATGGGGCTGCCAGGAATAAATAAATGAATGAATAAATGAATAAATAAATAAATACAATTTTAAAATGATAAATAAAAGTAAAATATAATTAAAAAAAAGCTAAAAATGAAATGTACAAATGATAAATAAATAAATAAATAAATAAATAAATAATAAACATAAAAATAAATTTAAAAAAAACAAGAGACGTGAGCAGAGTAAAGCCTGTGAATCCCCGACTTCACTTCCCTTCGTTGTAAACAGTCAGAATCATCTGGAACATGACAGCCGAGCCCCGGATTAAACCTGCAGATTAAAGATTAAAAAAACAAACAAAATAAAACAACTGCTGTCATTAACTCATTAAGTCGTCAGTTTTTCCCAGTGACACTGTCATTTTTTTTTTTTTTTTTTTTTCTGAACATCTTCACATGGAGAAATCCTTAAAATCACAGGGACGTTTGAAACCGACCAGATCAAACAGAATTGATTACAGCCATTAAAATCCCACATATGAACTCACATCTTCATCATGACTTTCTGTGTTCTGCTAGTGTGAGATGTTTTTTGTGTGTGTGTGTGTGTGTGTGTGTGTGTTGGGGGGGGGTTTAGTATTTATAAAGATATAAAGTGGAAATATGAGTCGGACTTTTTCTGTTTTTTTGTTAATCACCTATTCATCCACATAGTCATGCTCTTTGATCTCATCCTTATACCTATATAAAATTATTTTCCATATATATTTCTCTGACATATATTCATCTTTATCATATATTTAACCTCTTGGGTTTCATATATAAGATCTATGAGGTGCATACGAAGCGTTCTGCCTGCTGGTTTGTCAAATCTTTGATGCTCGGCGTCTCAGATCTCGACTCCAACAGATAAAACCTCCAAACTCTGAGCTCGTTTTATTAAAAAAAAAAAATAAAAAAAATTAATAAGAAAATAGTCCCCCTCCCTTTCCGCTGAAGTCTGCTTGAATAAATCATCTCAGAAAAACAAACATCAGTGAGAGGACTGGAGGGTTGCTGGTTCAAATGCTCAGAAACACCCGCCGCTGCCGCCCCCCCGTAACCCCCCCTCCCCCCGGCCCCCGCCCCCCGCCGCCGAGCCCGTGTGAATTAAAACAGCGAGATGTAAAACGTTCATCTTCCCTGCAGCCTGATTGAATAAATCAACGAGCGAGAGCCGCCTCTGCCTCAGTCTGACACCCCGGTCCAGAATACTAATGCTGCGTTAACCCTCGCACGCCCCGACCTCGCACAGAGAGAGAGAGAGGGAAAACAGATAACAACAGGGCAAGGAGAGAAAAGGAAGTCACATCTCACGCCCGGTGAGCGAGAGCGAGGCGTCGCCGTGGCGTCCAGCTCGCTGCGAGGCGTCCGGACGCTCCACGCTGACGCCTCCTGACGGGCCTCGCCCCCCGGCCAGGTCGACGCCCACTGGGTTTCCTCCCGCAGGCCTGGGCTTCCCACCTGAGCTTAAGCCCCTCCTCCAAGCTCCTCCCACCCTCCCACCCGAGCTTAAGCCCCTCCTCCAAGTTCCTCTTCCACCCTCCCACCTGTGATTCAGCCCCTCCTGCAAGCTCCTCCCACCCTCCAAGCCCCTCCCACCTGATCTTCAGCTCCTCCTCCAAGCTCCTCCCACCCTCCCACCTGTGATTCAGCCCCTCCTGCAAGCTCCTCCCACCCTCCCAGCCCCTCCCACCTGAGCCTCAGCCCCTCTTCCAAGCTCCTCCCACCCTCCCACCTGTGATTCAGCCCCTCGTCCAAGCTCCTCCCACCCTCCCAGCCCCTCCCACCTGAGCTTCAGCCCCTCCTCCAAGCTCCTCCCACCTTCCCAGCCCCTCCCACTTGAGCCTCAGCCCCTCTTCCAAGCTCCTCCCACCCTCCCACCTGAGCTTCAGCCCCTCCTCCAAGCTCCTCCCACCCTCCCAGCCCCTCCCATCTGAGCCTCAGCCCCTCTTCCAAGCTCCTCCCACCCTCCCAGCCCCTCCCACCTGTGATTCAGCCCATCCTTAAAGCTCCTCCCACCTGAGCTTCAGCCCCTCCTCCAAGCTCCTCCCACCCTCCCAGCCCCTCCCACCTGTGATTCAGCCCCTCCTCCAAGCTCCTCCCACCTTATAAGCCCCACCCACGAGTGTCATTCCCCTCTCCAAGTCCCTCCTATCTTTCAAGCCCCTCCCACCTTATGAGCGCTTGATGGGCGTGGCCGCTCCTGATGATTGACAGCTGCTCTCTCCCTGATTGGACGAACGCTTCACCAGTGGGCCGTCCCCTCCGTGGAGTTCACACCCGACCGACACGGCGGCTCTTTAGGAAAATGTTTCACTGAAACGTGTTTCTGGAAACGTCTGAGGCAGAGAGAAACGCTGCGGCTGCTCACGCTTCATTTCAGATCCACGGCGGCTCGTTTAAAGGATTTGTGAGTTTCCAGAGGAGGCGAGTCGCGCTGGACGCTCCTAATTTGCATAAAGCAGCCTAACCCTCAACTTTATGTAAATGAGGCGACGCCGATGTGACGCCCCGTCTCTCAAAACACGCCACGCAGCTGCCTACATAGACAATGAATGGGAAGCATGGAGGTAACTGATCATATGGACACGGACATCAGCCCCTCCTCCAAGCCCCTCCCACCTGGGAGTCAGCCCCTCCTCCAAGCCCCTCCCACCTGGGAGTCAGCCCCTCCTCCAAGCCCCTCCCACAGTCATGCATGATCACATGGTCATGGGTGTGGCTTCGATGGGGGAACAGGAAGTGGCGAGCCAGCTCACTGCTATCCTGTAGCCATGCTAGGCTAAGCTAAAGTAGGCGGAGCTAAGCTAGGCTCAGCTTTTCAAAACACAAGTTACAATAAACTAGAAATCTCAATAAAATAACAAATTTTTTCAACTTGTTGACCAATTTTCCTGCCAGAATATTCACCCATATAACAATAAATTCTGTATAAATTTTGTGTTTTTAGATCAAAGTCCCATTGCTTCATCTAACTGGAACGCACTGCATCCTCAGTAGTGATGTCATGAGGAGCTAGCCAAGTTTCAACCAATGAAAACTTTGCATTTTTAACAATCAAGTTATCAATAAAAAATTAATCACTGGTAATTAAATAAAACTGTCTTTTGCGCCCTAACCGATCTCCCATTGGTTTGTGCTTTTGGCGGATGCCTCTGTGTGTTAAGCCCCGCCCCCAACATCCTGTTTCAACAGGAAATACATCAAATTGATGAAGCAAGAGGCTAAAATAACAGCGCAACAACAATAAAATACAGTCATTAAAAAAAAAGATAAATATGTGTGTGTATGAATGTGCGGAATCAAACCAGCAGCCCTCAAAGCACAGAAGCTGAATTTTGAAGCTGAATTTTCCTGATCAAAGTGAAGGCAGCAGCACTCAGCTTTAAAGGGACATTACAAAGCAAAACAGAGTCTACATGCCGTTGCTGTCAGGTGGAGAAAGGCTTGTACGGTGTGTCTGCTTTTCCAGATTTCCATGTCAGCTGAAGGGTCTCAAGCTGTTTACAGAGAAAACTCTCCTGTCTCTCTGGTAATTAAATCCTTTCAAAAGTGGCAGCTCTGACGGCAGAGGGAATGTGACCGAATGTTTCCTGCTGGAAAAAAAAAAAAAAAAAAAGTAGAAGAGAGTGAAAGTAAACACATCAGTCTGCAGCCCCGCCCTCCTCCTCCTGCCAAGTGTCCTGAACGTTTACCTTCACTCAGGTTCCTGCCCTCCTCCACTGTAGTTGCAGCTGTAGTTGTTGTTGTTGCAGTGCTTGTAGTTGTTGTAGTTACTGTTCCAGTGGTTGTAGTTGTTGTTGAAGTAGCTGTAGTTGTAGCTGTTATAACTGTAGCTGTTGTGCTTGTAGTTGGTGTGATTGTAGTTGTAGTTGCAGTAGTAGCTATTGTTGTAGTTATTGTAATTTTGTACATGTAGTAGTTGCTGTCATTGTATTTGTAGTTCTTGTTGAAGTAGCTATAGTTGTAGTTGTGGTAGGTGTTGTAGTTGTAATTTCAGTTGCAGTAATAGCTGTTTTGTTGTTATAGTTTTTGTAAATGTAGCTGTTGTGGTTGTAGTTGTAGTTTTTGTAGTTGTTGATGTAGTTGTAGCTGATGCAGTAGTTGCAGTTGTTGTCGTTGTAGTCGCTGTAGTAGTTGCGGTTGTTGTCATACTTGTAGTTGCAGTAGTTGTAGTTGAAGTTGTTGTACTTCTAGCTGTAGTTGTGGTAGTTGTAGTTGTTACAGTGGTTGTAGTTGTAGCTGTAGTAACTGTTGTTGAAGTAGCTGCAGTTTTAGTTGTAGTTGTTATAGTTGTAGGTGTTGTACTTGTTGTAGTTAGTGTAGACGTAGTTGTAGTTGTAGCTGTTGTTGATGTTGTAGTTTTCGAAGATATACTAGCTGTAGTTGCTCTAGTTGTTGATATAGTTGTAGCTGATGCAATAGTTGTAGTTGTTGTCGTTGTAGTAGCTGTAATAGTTGTGGTTGTAGTTCTAGTTGTTGTAGTAGTTGCTGATATGATTGGTTTACACTGAAATCCTCCCTCCCTCCTTATATGGAAAGCATCTGACCACCTCGCAGCTGGCCATTTTATGTACATTTTTAATATATTTTTCTTTTTAAATTCATTTTAATTATATTTGAAATATTTGGTTTGTAAAGATGCAGTGTTTCACATTGGAGCTTTACACTGCAGCTCTGTCTCGTTGGGTTTTTGTCCCGTTAGTTTTGTCTGTTTCTGCCAAATCTCAAATATCGTCAGATCACATTTGCATGACATCCGGCAGACACATCGCCCTCGGGCCGAGTGACAGCCGATTTCACTTCTGTAGTACATCTCAGATTTCGGAATCAGACAGCTATTCTTTTTTAAAACAATAACCATGAAACTCATGACGGCAGGAACTTGACTCCAAACCTTCGGCAGATGTTTGCAGGTGAAGAAATCCTGTGGACTTTCAGGGCCGATTGTGTTTGGACGTCCTGCTCGGTGCTGCCTGAGGCTTTCTAGTCTTTCCTTAAGAAACATTTAAAGTAACTACAACATGAAAGGTTATTAATATTTATTTTCAAAATGTTTCAGGGGGCTGTGGTTGCTGTCGACGTGTCTGAATCTGTCCCAGAGGTACAGACATCAACATCAGACTGTAAAACATCTGTAGTGTCGAATCTGAGCCGTTTCATCCAGATGAGCCTCATTAAAGAGCCTGCAGGCTGCAGGAATTAAAAAAAAATGTAAAAAAAAAAAAAAAAAAGCGGATGGACTGAGCGGTATTTATATCTGCCCTGCTGTTTTAACTCTGTTTATATTTAGCTTTCAGTTTAACACTGCTTTAAACAGGCCGCGACAAACACTCCTTCACGAGACACACAGAGAGGGTGTGTTACTGAGCGTCAAAATGACAACGTGAGAGGCTGTGTGTGTGTGTGTGTGTGTGTGTGTGTTTTACCATCAGCAATATCCAGATACAGAGAGAGAGAGAGAGAGAACACCGGAGGCACAAAGACTGAGAGCGACTTACAGGAAGAAGAGAGAGACAGAAACTAACAGACTCACAAAATGTTGAATTTGTTGGTGATAAATTTTGTATTTTGTGCCAGAAAAGCAGCTTTGAATGAGCTGAATGGACAAAACGACCGACAGCGGCTGGTTCTGAGCGTTAATGTGTGAAAAACTGAATTTGAAAAGGCAGAAGCGACTGCAGTTTCAAGTGCAGTTTTTAATTTGAGAAATTACACATCAATAGTAACATTACCCAGAAATCCTTGTGTGCTGCGTAGATTAGTGACGTGACAGTCTGACTTTATTACTCAAAACAAGCAAAAATCATCCAAAATGAATGTCTATATAAAAAGATGTTGCCACAAGCAGCGAGTGCAGAGTGTTTAGGGAATTAAAGAGTGACGCTCCTGTGATTTACAGCTCAAAAAGTTACAGGCTAACAGTAAAAACAGCCATTACAGCGCCCCCATGTGGCCAGTCAGTGCAAGTTTTTGTAAACACAAGCGAGATGGATCCTGAGTGCAGCTTGGTCTGATTTTTGGCTCCAGAAAGTGAAAAAGTGAACAAGATTAATTAAAAACCTCATGGAGCAAAATGGGCGTGGCCTACATGGATCGATGCATTCATGGAACTCAGGAAGGAAAATAACTGTGCTCCTGTGCTTTTCGGTTTAAAGTTAATTGACAAAGTGTTCAGTCCAGCTCCTCGGGGTCCAGTTTATTTCCGTTGTCTCCAGTCACTTCACTTCGCTCAGTTTTGTTTTTCCTCTCCCAGCTTCCCATTTTGCTGCATTTGTTGCAGGTGCAGTTAAAGTCAAACATCTGTGCTGCGTTTTGCCACATCTGTCCATTTTCCTTAAAAACAGGGGGAGTCGGATTCACAGTTTGGAGACTCAACATTCAAAGTTGGCCCCTCCTAACCACCAGCAGGCAGTTTTTGTTTCCCAGGATGGCAATGGAGTGAAATGACCGCCCCCCCAAACTGTAACTTCACCATCCTAGGAAATAAATGCACGCCCTGCAGACTAGGGTCTGTGTTAAAACAGAGCACAGGTGCATTGTGGTCGCAGCGAATGACGGTCAGTGTCGTTCATTCATGTTTCCTGCACTTTCCAGCATCTAAACTGGGTTATCTGGAGTGAACGGTAAAAAATTGACTGGATTCACAGATGTTAAAGGCGTCCTAGGAAAGGAGTTGAAAGGAGTTTTCCCTTTTGCCCAAAATGTAAACCATTCCGTCACCAACCTAGGAAAAAAAATTGGCCACTTTCATCCTCATGACACAGGAGAGTCTCATTCAGTGTTTTTGTTATTTTGTTTTTAAGGAAAACACTTTTTTAAATTATTTCTTTGTCTTTTTTGGTTTGTATGTTTTTCTTTTTTTTTTTTTTTTTAGCCATTACCAAATCGTATTTCACGGTTTGGTCCAGAAAAAGTTTGAGAACCTTTTAGTTTGGCAGACACTTTGTGCCTCTCAGCGCTCGGTTTGGATCGGTCACTTCCAGCGTCGGAGGAAATCTCTCAGCGGTGTCCAAACTGACAGCAGGAATTTAATTTAATTTGATTTCAAAGTGACGCCGGTGGTGAGACGGGAACACAGACAGACAGACAGGCTCAGACTGACAGCTACACACAATGCACTGATTTCAGCAGGAACGCAGAATAATTACTGACCTAAAACAAAAAAATAAGGGAGGAGGAGAAGTGGGGGGGGGGGGGGGGGGGGGGGGGGGGGGGGGGGGGGTTGGACAGCGCGACGCCTCCTGGTGTCAGACAGACAGGAGGGAAAATAGATTTCATCAACAGCGAGACGTGACGGAGGAAAAGTAATTACAGTGAGATGGAGTGTGGCGGCTGGACGGAGGAGAGCAGGTGGAACCAGATCCAGCAGGGAAACCCAGAAGAGCGAGAGGAGACACGAGGAGGAGACCGGCGTCCTTACCGCCTGTTTCCCGGCTGGTCGACTGGTGTGCCTGCTTCACTCTGCCGGCTGCACAAACACAAAAAAACAAAAAAAACAAAACCTAAAAACAGAAAAACAAAACCCAGCGTGCGACCGAAAAGTGAAAACGATGCAACGATTGTAGAAATTTCAGTGTGAAATTAAATTTACAAAAAAAAAACAACACAAATTCAACCAAACACAGGAAGCGTGTTCGTCATGTGACCCACAGCTTCAGCGGTCCTCAAGTCGATGTTGTTGTTTGTTTGTTTGTTTGTTTGTTTCTCAGGCTGTTGTTATTGTTTTCTCAGTTTGTTGTTGCTGTTGTTGTTTGTTTGTATCTCAGACTCATTGTTTTGACGTTGTTGTTGTTGTTTGTTTGTTACACCCGGTTGTTGTTGTTGTCGTTGCGCTATTGTTTTTTTTCCTCAGATTGTTGTTGTTTGTTCCTCAGGTTGTTATTGTTGTGTGGTGGTGTTTGTTTCTTAGGTTGTTGTGATTGTTATCTATTGCTGTTGTTATTTGTTACTCCAGAGTGTTGTTGTTGTTGTGGTGTAGTTTTTTTCCTCATATTGTTGTTGTTTGTTTCTCAGGTTGTTGTTGTGGTGATGGTGTTTTTTTTTTTTTCTCAGGTAGTTGTTGTTTTTCTTTCTCAGGTTGTTGTTGTTGTTCTCAGATTGTTGTTTGTTTCTCAGGTTGTTGAGGTGGTGGTGTTTTCTTCTCAGACTGTTGTTCTCAGGTTGTTTTTGTTTGTTTCTCATGTTCTTATCGTTTTTTCTCAGGCTGTTGACTGTTGCTATTCTTAGGTTGTTGTTGTTGTTGTTGTTGTTGTTGTTGTGTTTATTCCTCACTTCGCTGTTTGTTTCTGGCGTCGTCATGGAGACCACCAATAGAAAATGAAGCGTGTCCATATGAAAGACTCGTTTACAGTGTAATACTACTGACAGAGTGTGTGTGTGTTTACCTGTGTATGTGCTGTGTTACAATGTATGTGTATGTATGCATGTGTTTATGTGTGTGTACTTATCGTAGTGTGTGTGTGTGTGTGTGTGTGTGTGTGTGTGTGTGTTTGTGTGTGAGATGCCCGCTGCAGCGCTGCCTGACAGCTCGTCGATCCGTCATCTCAGCAAACGAGTGGACGAGGTGGGCGAGCGACTGCACTGTGTACAGGAGAGAGAGAGAGAGAGAGAGAGAGAGAGAGAGAGAGAGAGAGAGAGAGACAGACAGACAGAGAAACAGAGAGAGAGAGAGAGAGCTGAGTTTAACTCCAACTTAACAAACTAAACAGAGGCGGCGGTCGGACCGAGCCTGTTTCCACCTGAAGAAATGAAGCTGCAAACAGACAGACGAAGAAGAGGAAAAGAAAAAGAGAAGAAGAACAAAAACAGCAGGAAATGAAGCGCTGAAGTCCAGCTGTGTGTAACCCTGTTCTGTCAGCAGAAAGTGAAGCGGCCGATAACTTTCAGCTTCGAGTCACTCAAACGCTTCGTGAGGCCTTAAATTTAGATGATTTATTTTTAGAGTTTTTATTAGACGGACGGAAA
>NC_043990.1:2017116-2027116 GCF_902150065.1 Myripristis murdjan
ATGTTTCCATGTTTTCTCCGCCTCCAGATGAACAGCGAAGTCATTGTCATTCAGAGCTGTACGCTGGAGCTCAGAAACACACACACACACACACACACACACACACACACACACACACACACACACACTCCAGCCCTCTGGATCTCTCTTTGTGTGAATAACAGTATTCAGATCAGACATTAAATGTTAATTTTGTTAGATTATCGCTTGCCTCTCACACGCCTTCAGGGTTGAAAGTCAGGCAGGTCGTGTGTGTGTGTGTGTGTGTGTGTGTGTGTGTGTGTGTGTGGAGTCATTGTTCACATTGTTATTTACTGGTGACTCATCTGGAGTCTTTTCCTTACAAAACAGATTTTTTGGTGACAGGATCGCTGGCAGGTTTTGAGATGTTGACAGATGAAGTTTGAGTTTCAGTCCAGCGCTCTGCACGAGGCGCCTTTTGACAGAAACAACGCTTTGTTCAGAAACACTTTGTTAAAGAGAGGTTTGTAAAGAAAGGCTTTGTAAAGACATGTTTTATAAGGACATGTTTTATAAAGAAACATTTTGTAAAGGAACATTTTGTAAAGAAACGCTTTGTAAAGAAACGTTTTGTAAAGAAACGTTTTGTAAAGAAACGTTTTGTAAAGAAATGTTTTGTAAAGAAACGTTTTTTAAAGCAACGTTTTATAAAGAAACATTTTGTAAAGAAAGGCTTTGTAAAAAAAAAACTTTGTAAAGAAACACTTTCTAAAGAAACATTTTGTAAAGCAATGTTTTCTAAAGAAACATCTTGTAAAGAAAGGTTTTGTAAAGCAATGTTTAGTAAAGAAACATTTTGCTGTTGCTATAGGCAACCAGTTTGTTTGCTAGCTACATGGCTGTGGCTTGTTTCCAAAAAACAATAATGCTAACAGTTAGATGTCATAAAATCATTTTTAAATAAACATTTTGTGTCAGTTTCTTAGTTTTGGCAGCTGAGCAAAAAGCAGAACGCGCCACCAGACGGTCAATATCACAAAATAATCCTCAAGAGCACGGCCGGGCTAACAGAAAGGTTTGATGGAAGCGTGACCTGAGGGAGGAAACAGTGCAGCGCTCAGAGGAACGTGACGACAGTGAACGCAGCGTGAGGCGGCGTGTAAACCCACCCACACCAACGCAGCTTTTCCTGTGTCAGCTTTTCCCCACCATGTCATGTGACCGTTTGTGTTTGGTTTAATGAAAATGTAACTTCACGTGCCAGGAGACAATTCAGACATGAAAATGGAAACAGAAACATGTTCATATAAACCAAGATGTGTCCTGAAAGCTCTCTCTCTCTCTCTCTCTCTCCCACACACACACACACACACACACACACACACTCTCCCACACACACTGTATCTTCTCTCGAAACAGATGAGCAGTGAATTGATTGCATGAATAAAACACTATTATCATTCTCCTGTCAAATCCACGCTGGAAGACTCGGGGCTCGGCAGAACTACATTATTTCCTAATTGAATTCTCTCTTGCGTACATGGATGGAGTGCGCACACACACACACACACACACACACACACACACTCCTCTCCCTCTGTAGAAACAGCAGAGCAATAAATTGTGGGCATGAATAATCCAGAATTATTGGTTGTTCAGCTTCTCTGAACGTTTTCTCCCAGAATGATGAACCTCGCGGCCGGCCGGCGCTCGCGTCGTTAGCGGTAACGAACCTGCTGCTTTATTTATGTCTTTATGTATTTATTCATGTTCCAGGACAGCGGCTAACGCGCGGCCTTGGCCGACTAAACGCCTCGTGAACCGCGATCAGGGATCCCTCGCTCCCTTCGATCTGCTTCTGCTGCCAAACCCATTTTATTCAACTGAGAACGAACCAAATCCAGTTTTTAGGATCCAGGCAGAACCGGATCCGGATCCATGAAGGAAAAAAAACCAGTCAAATAAACAGATTAATGTCACTGAAACCAGCACAGTGAACACATTAACTCTGAAACAAAAAATCACCTTTAAAATGTAAAAAAGCAAAATGATTGTCTTTCATACAGGCCTGAGATCAGTTTGAGGAAGAAAGAAAGAACCAAACAAACAAAAAGAGAATGAAAGGAAGAAGAAAGAGAGGGAGATAAAGAAGGAAGGAAATAAACAAAAAGGAAAAGACAAAAAACAAACAGAAAAACAAACAAAAAGAGAAAGCAAGGAAGAATGAAAGACAGCCAAAAAAAGAGGCAAGAAAGAAAAAAGAAAAAGGAACAAACAAAACGAAAGAGAAAGAAAGAAAGGCAGGAGCTGTGTATTTCACACACTCATTTGTATTTCAAATTCAAAGACCTTTCAATGACTTTCAAGAACTTTTCAAGACTTTTCAAGACTTTCAAGGTTTTTCTCTCTGACACTTTCCTCCGGCCACGGCGCCGCGGCTCGCTGACGAATCTGAGCATCCACTCGTCTTTGTTTGTATTTTTTCCTCCAGTCCTCAAACATCCCAGGCTCCTCCAGGCCAGAGGGTCTCCAGGACGACGTGAGCCGGGCGGCGGCGGCGGCAAAAAAAAAAAAGCAAAAATGTATTTTCTCATATATATATATATGTCTTTTTTCTAATAGATTTTCCACTTTAATCTCAGAGAATATTCATCGCTTCAGCGTCTCCTGGAAACGCGTCTCCTTGTTGTCTGGAACAGTCATTGAATTTCCCGTCTCTCCTACGTGCTGCGAACGCATCACGAGCCGCTGTGTGTTCTGGCCTTGCAGGGTCACTTTCTTTTGGGAGAATTAAAGGGCTTTTATTTTGTTGGAGTTAAAATGCATGAAACAAAGTTCAGCCTTCAGCCTTGTTACACACACACACGCACACACACACACACACACACACACACACACACACACACACACACAACATGAATATTTCATTTTGCTGTTTGTGGCCCCAGAGCAGCTAACCTTGGTGCTTAATGACTCCCTAAGACCAAATTAGACCCTCACACACACACACACACACACACACACACTCTTTGGGCTGCTTTGCCTGAGGACTTGCTGGAGGATGGCCGTCTTCTGTCCACCAGACGTAAAACCATCATCGTAAGCGAGTTGGAAATAAATTCAGGTTCCCGAGGCCACCGAGCTCGACACCCCGCTCTGTGGAGTGGACTTAAAGGAACAGTTCACCCAAAATACAAAAAAAGAAGTCTTTCCATCCAGATAGCTTGTGTGTGATTTGGCAGGGTTTCCAGTCTTCTTTTTTTTTTGTTTAAAAATGTACGTGTGAAAAATAAATAATCACACAGATAAACGACATAAACGACATAATCCACTGGGGCGTTCAGCAGGAACGAGTCCAGCTTCCAGAAACTCTAAAACCTCCGTTTGCTCTGCAGCAGCGGCTCTCAGCCTTTTCCCATAATGCTCCCCTCTGGAAGGTGTTTCCCAGTTCAGCTCCTCCTGACCAGTTCATCCTCCTGACCAGTTCATCCTCCTGTGCTCAGAAACAACAAACAACAACAACAACCTGAACCTGAGTGGATCCTCTTCTTCTCTTCTTCTCTTCTTCCTCCTTGTTTCCAGCTGCAACCACTGATCCACTTTCTGGATTTGTTTGGTCTCGTCTTCCTGCTCAGAGCGAACAAACGTCCTCGCTCGAGACCACGGCCGCAGATTGAACCCACACACACACACACACACACACACACACACACATCTGACACCTTCAGGGAACCCGGATTTAAAATGTGCTTTATCCAACTGACATTCAAAGTACAGCGAAGGCTCTTTATGGTGGGGTTTATATGCACACTCATGTTTTTATCTGAATTAACATTTAAAAAAAATATCCCGCCCCCTGCAGTACTCCAGCGTACCTGTAGGGGGACGCACACCCTCATTTGTTGACCTTCCTGTTTTGTGCCGCAAAGTAACACCGCAGATTTCCCGCCCGCTGAGGAAAGGTGGAAAAACAAAACGGCGTTTCGGTGACGACGCTCATCAAAACGTGGTGAGGAGTTCTCGGTTTGCAAAAGGTTTGCAGAGGGGGGGGGGCCTTCTCCCCGCGCCGGAAAATAAAATGCGACGGGCTTCAGAGGAGCTTACAGCCTCTGCTCCTCACCTGTCGTGTTTCCACGGCGACATGAAAAGACAGAAACCGTGAACAACCGCCAGGGAGAGAGAGAGAGAGAGAGAGAGAGGCTGACTGTCAGTGTGTCACATGTCACAGCCAATACACCTGTGTGTGTGTGTGTGTGTGTGTGTGTGTGTGAGGGGGGCCCATATAAACTGTCATTGATTGATCTCTCATCCGTTACAATCCATTTTTCAGGTGACATTCATTTCAAAATACAGATTTTTTTTCTTCTTCTTCTTCTGACTCAAAGCTCATTTCATCGTTGGAGGGCTTATCTAACGACGCATGGGCGACTCTGTGTGTGTGTGTGTGTGTGTGTGTGGGTGTGTGTCACTGCTGGCAAAATCTTTTACAGCCTCTAATTTTGGCTCGGCGTTGCGTCGGACCCGTTCATGCTTCACTTCATTTCCATTAGCTGCCGTTTGAAAAGACACCCGGTTGGAAAAGTTGCTTTTTTTTTTTTCTCCTGTTGAGGTGTTTTGGATTGTGCTTTGGTTTTCCTCCTGTTGCTGTGTGTGTGTGTGTGTGTGTGTGTGTGTGTGTGTGTGTGTGTGTGTGTGAAATGCCTTCACCGGAGAAAAATAAATAAATGAATAAACTGTGCTTCAGGCAGGGTAATATTTCCTGTGATAATGAGGAAATTCTGTCACAGCCTCTCCCGCTCAGCGCCTCTAATTAAACACCTTAATGATAATCAGAATAATAATAATCAGAATAATTAAAAAAGAATAATAATCAGAATTCACACAGTACAGAACTGCAAGCAACAACAACAGCAGAAAACTAAACATGTTGCTCTCTCTCTCTCTCTCTCTCTCTCTCTCTTTCTCTCTCTCCCACACACAGGTTCATGTCTTCCTCTCTCGCCCACACACACTCCTCCGCTCGCTCGCTCTCTCTCTCTCTCTCAAACACACTCTACAGCAGGACACTTAACCGTTTATTGTCCAGAGGGAAATTCAGGTCAGCAGCAGCTATTTAAAATGAACATTATGTATTTAATATGAACATTATGTATTTAATATAAACATTATGTATTTAATATAAACATTATGTATGTAACATGGACCCTCTGAAACCCTGAACACGTTTTATGTGGCCCTCGGAGTTTTTTAGGTTTTTCATGAAGAGTTAAAAATCACTGCTTTGGTCGATTTTTTATGCTAAAAAAAAAAAAAAAGAAAAAAAGAAAAAAGGTCAACTAAAAGTAAAAAGCTTATTTAAAAACGAATAATAATTAGACAACCAGTTAACATTCTTTACGATGTACCAGTTTGGCTTCAAATCCTCCATGTGACCTCCTGATGACCTGAGTTTATTGGTCAACGCTGCTTTTTCTGTCTTTGACATGCAGGCTTTTATTTTGAAGTAGCGTTAGCCTACACCTCACCTGGCTTGGTGGATGGAGACCAAAACAACAGAAAGCAACATATGAATTAATATTATATTTATTTATGGAGTGGTGGAGTTTCAGTCAGTTTATGTTTATTTGAGGTTAAAATCCAACAATTACAAACATAATAAATCCCGTCCGGTTTAAGCCACGCCCACTTCTGTCCGAATCTGAATCCGAATTATTTTGCTCCAAAACAAACACAAACACAAACACAAACACAAACACCGGTGCCTCTGCACACTCCTCATATATTTACATATAACATGAATACACACAAATTAAAGGTCCTTGTTCTCAGGTATGATGAGAACCATGTAGACTCAGCCGGCAGCACCCCCCACCCCCCTGAAAAATAAATAAATGAATAAAAAAAATCCATGTTTTTTTTTTTTTTTTTTTTTTTTTGACAGTACCACATAAAAATAATAACTTTTATTAAGACAGAAACAATAGTGAAAAATAAAATGGAATGGGAATGGAATGGGTTTTAATTGTAGAAAATGTGATCTTGATTTTTTTTTTTTTAAGTTGGAGTCGTCGATTCCAAGTCAAAGTTCTTAACAATTAATACAATTAAATAATTCAAATAATGAAATAAATTAATATATTAACAGGAAGCTTGAACTTCCTTTTCAAAAATAAAAATTTAATAAGAATGTAATAAGAACTATGAACTGATAATGTCAATAACAGTCAAAATTCGATACACAGCTGTCACACAATCAATCACTATTAATGATGATTAAACTGATAATTATGACCATGCCATATATGTTTTCTCTCAGTACTAAAAAAGTATTTCTGATCGCTGTCAATTTTCGACATATTCAAATTTTTTTTTTTGGCATAAAAGTAAACAGCAAGAAGTAAAGTGATAACTAATTAACAGTCAAAATGTAATCGATAACTGGATCCATTCACAGATGTGTGTGCAGCTGAGCGACTCCCATTAAAGTCATAATTATTACATTAACAGGAAAAAAAACAACGTACTGCTCTAATGTTTTTTTTTTTAATAAATGTAATAAAATAAAATAAAATAAAATAAAAATGAAATGCGGGAACTTGATCATGTTAATCTCTGCATTATTAAGGTCATACAGGAAATTATTATTATTTCATTAGTGGTTTATAAGGCTGGCGGGACGTTACGGGACGGACGGCTGTAACAGGCCACGCCCACCGCTGCCGCCGCCTGATTGGTCCAAACCGACACAAGGTGACGTGCTTGTTGCTGTGGTGTTGCGTTCAGAGGCGCGGGCGGTTTTCCGGTCAGGTCCGTCTGAGCGGATGGACGTGATTTAAAAAAAAAAAAAAAAGAAAAAAAGAAAAACCTCTCAGGGGTTGATAAATGGTCCAATCACAGCGGGTGCAGCGTCACCATGGCGACAGTTGCTAACTTCCTCGGCCTGGTCGGCTGCCGGGGCTGAGAGAACACTTCAGTAACCATGGCAACGGCAGCACGCACCACGGTCACTTGTCTCGCCCACTTAAAACATGCACACACATGCACACGCACACACACACACTCTCTCTCTCACACACACACACACACACACACACACACTCGTCTCATGTCAGTTCTCTGACACTTCCCTCACTCTCCTCCTATTTTTAAACTGAACTTTAAAATGTGTTTCATTCTAATCCCAGCCTTAAAAATCTGTGTATGGATACAGCACAAATACACACACACACACACACACACACGCACACACACACACACACACACACACACACACACACACACCATACACAGTTGTATCAGACTTGTTCGAGCGTTTCATCGACTTCTATCGATTCTCTGAGACTCGCTGCTTCACGCTTTTCTCTCAACAGCCACTTTAACATGAACTGAATCCCCGACCGTAAAATATATGTATGAGAGCAACACACACACACACACACACACACCCACACACACACACACGCTGCGCTCTTCAGTCGACACATCACCCACAGAGAGAATGTTCCAGCAGGCGGTGGAGGTGTTTTTCTCAGAGAAAGGGAGAGAGATGTTGTGGTGTGTGTGTGTGTGTGTGTGTGTGTGTGTCTAATGATCCACATGACCTTCATACCAACCAGGAGATGGACGCTTCCACCTGACATTATGCCTCGTTCACCTCACATGGCGAGGAGAGCCGAGGCAGGAGGAAAAAAAAATCAAGTGAACTGAAGTGAATTCAATATTATGATTTATTGTGATTTCTGTTTTCTGAATCCTCCTCTAGTTTGTGTGTGTAAAGTCTGATGAGGCTGTGATTCTCCTAGAGGTCACTAGAGGTCATTTTCTCCAGCGACGTCCAGTTGGACAAAAGTCTCTGCCTGCAGTGAAATGGCTGCTATGGGGGCCAACATCATCACACAGGAATCAAATGTGGCTCATTGAATCCACAAGAGTCTCAGCTTTCCAGTCAAAGCAACTGATGCAGCTCCAAGACTGTTTAGGCCCCAGTCTGCACACACACACCATTTTACAACAGGCCACAAGAACACATGTGGACTGCAGGCTTTGGGGCCCAAACTGCATGGGATTAGCAGAAGGTGGGCGTGTCTGCAAAGGGGAGAGAACCCATTTTCATCCACACAGCTGGAGGTCAGAGGTCAGGGGACCCTGCAGGAGACACACATGACAGATTTTCCAATCGAGAAGCTGCAGTTCATTCATTTCTCTTCATGAATCCTGGCTGGGTTTGGGGCGTAACATCGCAGTACAGTTGTCCCTCGCTGTAACGCGGTTCACCTTTCGCGGCCTCGCGGTTTCGTGGATTTTTTTAGTGCAATTTTGCATTTTTTTTTTTTTTTTTTTTTTTTTTTTTTTTTTACAGCGCATTGTGTTCTGCGTCCTGATTGGCTAAGGGACTGTAGACCATTGTCAGTCAGTCTCCTCCGTGCCGTGTCTCCTGTACAGCACAGAATGCGTTCATTCTATAATACTGGACTTATTTTTCTGCGAAGGTTTGAACTTTGAGAGTTTAAACAACTCAACTCAGCTTTATTTATATAGCACTTTAAAAACAACCACAGCTGAAAACAAAGTGCTGTACAAAAATGATAATAGAACAACAAAACAGAAAGAACAGTAGAAAGAATAAAAACAATCAGACAAATTAAAACAGAGCAACGTCTGATGCTGTAGTTTAAAATCAATGTGCATAAAAGATCATAAAACAACAAAACAGTAAAAGCAATAAAACAGTAAAAAGGACAATAAAACAAATAAAACAGAGCGACGTCTCAAACTCAAACAAGAGAGAAAAGTGAGAAAATGTTAACGCCTGTCTGAGAAAAGTGTATAAAGTGTGTCGTGAGGGGGTTTACAGCCTTAAAACATCTAGAATAACTGTAAAAAATAAAGCTGACTACTTTGTGGATTTCGCCTATTATTATTGTTATTTTTAGCCTTTTCTAACCCTAACCCTAACCGCGATAAACAAGGGACCGAAGTGAACCAATCAGAGCGCCGTGTCCCGTCCCCTCTAACAGCCAGGTGTGTCCCACCTTGGTGGGCTGCTGTTCTAATGGAGGATTCTCCAGGTAAGAAGGAAGGAGACGGAGTGAAAGCTCCCGAGCAGATCAGGACTCCATCTGAGCTCCCTGAGGTGAAGCAGCGTCCCTGCCCTGTGTGTGGGACAAGCAGAGCGGACGCTCGCCGGCGCCCCCTATGGAGGCCACCATCACTGTCTGATGATGAGCTTCAGACAGCAGAGAGACCTGCAGCACTGACCTCAGAGCTGCTGCAGAGGGACACAAGACACTTTGCTGTGTCCACAAGGGGGCGCTGCACAGGGAAATGACACCTGAGCAGCTTGGAGACAGGAAAAGACACGTGGTGCTGCTTTGCACCGAGTGGAGGAGACGAGCCTTTGTCTTTATCACTTTTCTGTTTTATTGTCTGTTTTATTATTAGGGCCCGAGCGCTGATTGTTTCCATAAGGATTATTATTATTTTTTTATTATTATTATTATTTTTATTATTCTTACGCCTCTTTGATCGTGAATAACTCAAATGCTCGTGGACGAAAAGTCATCAAAATTTGCATGTGCGTCAGTTCTGGCGAAAAAATTTGATATTTTATGGGTCTCGCGAAAAGGCGGGGCAAAATGACTCGTCAGCACCACCTAGAAAATTAGGAATCGCGAGCCCCTCGATACAGTTTGTCGTAGAACAATGAAATTTGGTACACATATTGATCATGACCAGACGCACCAAAAAGTCTCTTGGAGCCACGCCCTAACTCCAACAGGAAGTCGGCCATTTTGGGTCAAAGTTGAGATTTTGACACCGTTTTTGCCGTTTTCAGCCCTCGTACTTTCCTGAACTCCTCCTAATTTTGTTTTATTTCTGCACCAGTTCAGATTTAAGACCCGGAGCCACAGAAACACCCGGAGCAAACAACGTCCAAACACACAGAACCACGACTCAGAAACACATCTGAACAAGACGTTTTATTTTTATAGCACCTTTTCATCCCACAGTCACAAAATAAAGCAAATCATGACAGGAA
>NC_043990.1:2029616-2037116 GCF_902150065.1 Myripristis murdjan
ACAAACTGGATCCCAGTTAATCTGTAAATAACAACTTGTGATCAACAGTGGTTCCTTTTTTTAAAAAATGTATTTTATATTCATTTATTTTATTTTGAAGAGACCATCTGCTCCCCAGGCCGCAGCGGGACGTCCCACCTGCATTTTAAAAGCGCCGGTTAGCCTCTGCAGAACTTTAAAGAACAAAGTTAAACTGCATGAGAACGTCCGAGAGGCTCGGCGCTGAAATATTAAACAGGAGGAGGGGGAGGGGGGTGCCGACTCTGCAGAACGTCCACGGCTGCAGGAGGAGGAGGAGGAGGAGGAAGAGGAGGAGGAGGAGGGGGAGGAAGAGGAGGAGGAGGAGGGGGAGGAAGAGGAGGAGGAGGAGGGGGAGGAGCAGCTCCTTAACACTCATCCCAAGCATCTACAAGCCGACTGCACCTCCACCTGTGATGTTTGACCTCGGACTGAGACACAAACACGAGTTTGATTAATCACATGTGGAGTTAAAGACATTTACCCTTACCCTTACACTTACCTTAACCCTTACCCTTACCCTTACCTTAACCCTTACCCTTACCTTAACCTTTACCCTTACCCTTACCTTAACGCTTACCCTTACCTTAACCTTTACCTTAACTTTAACCCTTACCCTTACCCTTACCTTAATCCTTACCCTTACCTTAACCTCAACCCTTACCCTTACCTTAAGCCTTAACCCTTACAATTACCTTAACCTCAACCCTTACCCTTACCTTAACCTTAACCCTTACCCTTACCTTAACCCTTACCCTTACCATAACCTTAACCCTTACCCTTACCTTAACCCTTACTCTTACCTTAACCTTAACCTTACCTTAACCCTTACCCTTACCTTAACCCACCCCCCACACACCCAATTCCATGCTGCTTTGGCCAATCAGTGACGGGTTAGTCAGCTCTCCCTCGGCCAATGACTGTACAGAAACTCGTGTGTCGGTGGGAGTCGCCAAAACAAACCAACAAACCAACAAACATCTAAACAACAAAAAACTGTCATTTATGTATTTATTATTTTCTGCAGGAGGGAAACATATGAAGAGGTTTTTGTTTTGTTTTGTTTTGTTTTTGGAAACATGAGTCCCGATGTGGACTGAGTCTTTGATACTGATGATGATGATGATGATGATATCGTGACGTTGTGAGTGACCACGAGTCGCTGCTGCTGTGATTAAAGTGTAAAGCAGGAGGAGCCTTGGAGTCCTTCATGAGTTTCACATATTGACTTTCCATTCGCAGAAATCAGCAATAAAAAAAAAAAAAATTCACACTTTGGAATAATTTAATAATAATTTAATAGTCACATTTTGGAATAAACACATTTACTGGACTGCCAAAAAAAACCTTTTTGTATTTTTGTCCCTGCAGGCTCCCGTCCTCTGACTCCAGACCGCCGCCAGACGATGGTTTCCTAACTTCCTCACGTCCTGCGTCTCCGTTTCTGTTCGGACGGAGAGCGAGCGGCAGGATCCTCCGCCTTCAACCGTCCAACCAATCGATCGATCGATCGGACGGATCGATCGGACGACGCCCCCCTAAAGATGGCCGATGACTTCTTCAGCAGCACCTTCTCCGAATCGGACTTCTCCTCCTCCTCCTCCTCGTCCTCGTCCTCCTCCTCGGCGACCGCCTCCTTCCTCACGCTGGAGCAGCGGGCGGCCTTCGTCTTCGTCCTCATCCTCTTCATCTTCCTCGGCCTGCTGATCGTCCGCTGCTTCCGGATCCTGCTGGACCCGTACCGCAGCATGCCGTCCTCCACCTGGACGGACTACATGGAGAAGGACACCTTCGACTACCGGATTGCCTGACAGGCAGCGTGAGAGGCAGCAACCCTAACAGCCGAGGAGGAGCCGAGGCGGCGGTCGCGCTTTTAAGATGAAGCGGAAACGCCGGCGCACGTTTTCCCGAATACGCTCGCTGTCGCAGGACGACCGGGGAAAAGTTTCCACCAAACAAACCAAGCAAACGGCCCGACCTTCAAAATGTCACGGCAGAAACAAAGCCTTTACCTGGAAGTCCAATCCTGTTTTCTATTATTAAAGACTGAGGTGTCAGGTAAAAGGTTAAAATGGGACTTTAATAATCTGAATCATCTCTGAATCATCAGTCCAGGGTCCTATTCTGGTCTTTGAGAAGTTTTTACTGGTAAGAGACGTCCTCGCCTCCAGCCGCCGTGGCACCCGGACAAAAACAGGCGTGAGACGGACGCCAGCTTTCGGTTCCCTGCGACATCACAGCCTGAAAACGTGCGCTCGGCGTCTCCATGGCTTCCAGCCTGACCGCCGCCTCAGACTGCCTGGCAGGCAGCGCGCCCGGGCAAATCTAAAACAAAATGTGTTTGCGATCGGACAACAATGAAATCCAACCGCAAACACAAGCAAAAAAAGGATCAAATCCACCGGAGACGAACGTAATTCTCTCCCGGTCACGACTGAAACGAGGTGAACCGAGGCTCTTCAGGCCAGTTTCATTCCGTCTTTACTCCATTTGGCGTCCGGAAATAAACCTCGTCCAACGCGAGGCTGCCCGGGTCGCGTTTGGCGGCTCATCAAAGCTCAAGGCGTCGCAGAAATCCCTCCGCCTCGCCGCAGAAATCCCTCCGCCTCGCCGCAGGACCAAACACATCCTGCAGGCGACGGCCGGACGGATCTGCCGCCACGCCGCCGCCGCGCCTACGCCGCCCGCCAGGCAGCATGTTAGGGTTGCTGTCTCTCACGGGACAAGGACTTTCTGTTTGTCTGTTTGTCTGTTTGTTTGATTGTTTGTTTGTTTGTTGTTGTGTGTTTTTTTTTAGACTTCTTGTTCTTGTTGGACTTGATTCCTTTTACTCTTGAAGAAACGTCTCAGCTGGACTCGCGGGGCAGAGAGACGCAGCTCGGACAATCAGCTTCACTGGAGAGACGCTCTGTTGGATTTTTTACAGAGCGAGACCGGAGGGTTTTCAAAGTGGGGCTTGGGGACCCCCAGGGGTCAATGAGGGTCTTCTAGGGGGCCCTCAGCAAATATGAGAACTAGATTAAATGTTTGTCAAAGATCCAGCATCACTGATCTGACCTTTATATATAATTTTCAGTTATTATACAAACAGTTTTCTTGTCATTTTCTCGTAACTTTTTATTCAGGTCATTTATTGCTAATATACTCACTGCCTTTTTGCTATATTTTTGAAAGAAATTATAAATTTGATGGGCAAAGGTTGATTGGAAAATTAGCAAAAAAAAAAGAAAGAAAGAAAGAAAGAAAGAAAGAAAGAAAGAAAAAAAAAGAAAAAAGAAAAATGCTGACTGCACTGAAATCGCCAAAAAGTAAATTAAGCACAAAATTAGCAAAAAGGAAAAAAAAAAAAAAAATTTACTGAAATTTGGAAAATAAGAAATATTTATCAAAATTATATATTTGAACTAAAAAAATGAAAGAAAGAAAAAAAAAAACAAGTACACATATATGACTATTAAACTAATATATTTGAAGATCAGATGAGTGATGTTGGATCCATTTGTGTTTAAATGCTGGTGAAAAAAGAAATTTAAGGGGGAAACGTCCCTCAGACGGGGGCCAGTGGGTGGCTGAGGGGGGGTTGGGGGGGGGGGGGGGGGGGGGGGGTCTGGAGGGTTTCCAGAAGAGGAGAAAGTTGGGTGAGGAGGAGGCGGCCCGGGCCGGGCTGCAGGGTTTTGGCCGCAGCGCCCTGCCAGCCGGCCGGCCCGTTGCTAAGTAACTGCTGCTCCGGTGCCAGCTGATGTCTGTACCGCTGGGCATCGCTCCACGCCACACAGAGCACGGCTGTGTGTGTGTGAGTGTGTGTGTGAGTGTGTGAGTGTGTGTGTGTGTGTGTGTGCAGCCGGCAGCTTCCAGCTCTGCAGAGGCGGCCGGCGGCGGGTCTTTGGACGCCGCCGACAGAGGAGCAGCTCGGCCTCTCCTCCAAACACTTTGGCAGGAAACTCGACTTCATCTGGAGCCGCCGCCGCCACCGCTGCCGCCACCGCCACTGCCACCGCCACTGCCACCGCCACCGCCACCGCCACCACCGCCGCTCTCTGAGGAAGGATCTGGCCGGACAAACGCTGAAAAGTGTCTCATGAATTATCAGCCGCTGAGGTCGTCTGGCAGGGCGGGGCGCTGGCCGAGACACATCAGTGGCGCCGGCAGGTCTGCTGATCCCTGGGGGGATTTCACACACCTTTCATCCTCTTGCACATCCACACACACACACACACACACACACACACACACAGAGTGCATAGTGGTTGAGAGATGGCGTTCATGATGCCCGGGTACGCAGGACTGAACCAAACCAGCTGGACTTTGGGGCCGGGTGGGCTCGCGTCGGGCCCCGGGTCCCTGAAGTGACACGCCTCCATCAAAGGCCACACACAGACTTTAGTGTTTTTACATGACGTCTCTCCTCCTGCAGCTTTAAGGTCGAGGCAGAAACTTGATGTCCTGAGGCGTTCGCTGTCACCGCCGCCGCCCGGGGGCTCTCAGACCGGGGGGACGCCACAGCTTTACGGGGCTTTGGTGAGACTTTTTTTTTTTTTTTTTTTTCAGTTTTCAGCCTCATCCAATAACTAATCAAATGAAATCCACCTGAAAAGGCAAAAAAAAAAAAAAAAAAAAGCTGTTTGGCTGAACTGTTCCTTTTCCTTACTGCTCGGTTCTGAATCCTGGAGTCGCATCTGATTCGGATCCCAGGTGTTCAGACGTGACGAGGCCGACTCCAAACAAAAACATTTCAGGAAGAAAATGAAGCTGGACGAGATCTGTTTGGGTGGGACTGGACCTCAGGGCCGGGCCGGATTATCTGATCATGTTTGAAGTGAATCCAAGTTTTGAACTCTGAAGATGAGAAGAAAGTTTTAATTTGTTATCTTTTTTTTTTTTTTTTTTTTATAATTTAGAGTCGATTCGTGACTCTCAGCTCCTGGAATCAAATAATCGATTCTTTCCAAACCTAAAAAACAAAAGTGTCGCTTTTGACAAACTCATTATTTATTATTTTAAAACCTTCACGTGTCAGGAGAAGTTTGTGATTTCAGATCTGGACCAGCAGCTCAGCTGGAGTGGCTGAGGGCTACGTGCCTTGCTCATGGGCACCTCGGTGAGATTGTTTTTTTTTTTTGTTTGTTCCCAAAATAAAAGCTCCGTTTCCTGAACCTTTTAGTTTCATATCAGCCGGGACTTTTGGCTTGAAGCGTGACAGCGAGCCGCCTCGACATCAGGTCAGATCATGATGGAAAAATGTTTTGTGATCATTTTATCTTTATTTCTTAATCTCAGCACTTTGAATCTGTCAGTGCTGTAGTTTGATTTTTTAATACAAACCAAATTATCTCGTCATATCAAGCCCCATAATGCATCATCACTTCACATGGGGGGGTTTCAGCTGGGGGCTTCAGGCTGTTTGATCTCAGTACAGAGGGACCAAAGAGGTTTGGTTTGTGACGCCTGACGCCCCGTGAGCGTTTGGCTTTAACGAGTCGAAGAAGAGGCGGGGAGGCGGCGAGGTGGCGAGGCCGTCCTGGAAGCACAAAGCGAGGCTCGCCGGGGTGCCGGGGATGTTTTCCTTCCTCTGCGGGCGAGCCCTGCCAGCGGCGCCGGGCGCAGTAATGGCTTTCCTCACGGTCGCCGCTCCGCTGTCAGATGTGGTCGCGGCGCTCCGGCAGGAAAACCCCCCGAGCGGCGAAACCGTTTGAAACAGCGAACAGAATCAAAGCGGGAGATGGACTCCAAACCCCTCTGGGTCCCCTTTTCTTTTCTTTATTCCTCCTCTCTCTGCTGGGATGGTGTGTATGTGTGTGTGTGTGTGTGTGTGTGTGTGTGTGTGCACCGACACACACCGGCTCTCTTCCTTTATGGATCACGACACGCTAAAGACAAAAAAGGAAATGGATGACCAAACGGTGGCGTGACACCAGACAATGAGTCACTCCTTCAGGTTCAGGACGGTGAAGGTTGGAGGACTGGAGTCTTTCACACGTCGTGACCGGGACAGAGGCACCCGGCGGCCCTGCAGGGGGGCCCCGACCTTCTATTTGAGAGCCGCTGCCCAAAAGCTTGGCTTCGCTCGGAGACTGTCTGAATGTTTTGGGGCTCTGCTTCCTGTCCGCTCTCAGGCTCACTGTTCAAATCTGCTTCCTCTTTAAGGAAAGTTAAAAAAAAAAAAAAATAGTTTTCACCTTTAAAAACTTTATTTCTGTCTCATTCCTGAAAAAAAAAATCCTGAAACTGCGTTGCAAACCGGTGGGATCATCTCACCCCTCGCCTTGTTTGAAGAAAAAAAAAAAAAAAAAACCACAAGATTTGAACAGTGAAGAAGAGCTCGGGGGGGATTTTTTTCTTTTTTCTTTTTTTTTTTTTTTGCAGAGACAGAAAGTGAGAGGGTTTCTGTGTTTTGCTGCGTCTCCCTGAGGCGTCCTGCAGCAGGATGAGGACGGACTCTCTGAAGGAACGAGGCTTCACATGGACGAGTTCCTGGGGACGTGACGATAAAGAATAAAGACTTTTTTTTTTTTATTTTATTATAGACAGAACTTCTCAGAGCTTTGTGTCCCAGGCAGGGCCGGGGGCCGTCACAGGCGGAGCATCGTCGAGGTGTCGGGACGTCCCGGCCGCTGAGGAGAGCGTTCCTGTCGAGGCTCCGGTTTCTGACGCCAACGTCTTGAAAACCTAAACGTGTTGTGATGATTATTCTGACTTCAGCTCCGACTGTCCTCCGCGTGACTCTGGGCCGATGATGATGTCATTCTTCCGGGGGGGTTGCCATGGTAACGGGCCGGCGTTGAAGCTGATTCGTGGCGGCGGTCTGCCATCTCGCCGCTCAGTTCACGGTTGTCGTGGAACGTGGAGGTTGAGCCGTTGCCGTGGTGATGCACAACCGTTCGCTTTCTTAAAGATCAACGATCCAGCCGAACACACACACACACACACACACACACACACACACACACACACACACACGAATTAGCTTTTAATGTGGAGGAGGAAAAGACAGTCAGTCCGGTTCGGTCACACCTGGAGGCCAAACATGTCGCTAACCGTCAGCTAACTGTTAGCTAACGTTTTCACTCCAACTTTAAAACAACAAAAAAAACTTTGTGACTTTGCGTCTCGCCTGTTTTTTTTTTTTTGTTGTTGTTGTTGTTTTCGTTGCTGCTGTTCATGTTTTCAGCCGCCGCTTTGACCCACAGCAGCGCTTTTCCTGACTCAGCTAGCGAACGAGCTAACGTTGGCTAATGAACGCTAGCTGACTAGCGCGCTAGCCGCTAAAAACACTGGGTTCAGGTCTGAGGCGGATCTACGGGTGGGCCTGGATGGGCGTAACCCAGATTGACAGCTTGCCCACCCTATCAGATTCAAGACCAAAAAATAACTAACTAAATAAATAAATGTTTTAATGTCCTTTTTCCAACGTTTATTTTATGCTCGTTTACAAATATGCACACAGGTATACAGGCTAGACAGCAAAAACAAGAAAGGAAGAAA
>NC_043990.1:2039616-2047116 GCF_902150065.1 Myripristis murdjan
CCTGTTTACATGAGGTGTCCTTTCCCAGGGTCGGGGCTGCTCGCTGTGTTCGTGTCGCCTCCCCGACGCTTCTCTTCTTCTTTGTTTGTGTTTTGGGTGGATCCTTCCTCTTCTTCTTCTTCTTCTTCCTCTTCTTCTTCTTCCTGTCCTCCCCTCCTCTTCCTCTTCGATGTTAAATTGTCCGTCCTGCTGCCTGAAGGAGAAATCCACCCTCCGGTCTCTCCCCGACGCGCTGCAGGTGTCGTCCTTTGCCGTTTTCGTCCTTCAGCGCCGTTTCTGCTTCAGGGAGGGATTTCCTACATTTCCCAGAATGCCGTTCAACAGCCACCAGAGAGGGGTTGTGGGAACTTGTTGTATTTACATTTTATTTATTTATTTATTTATTTATTTATTTATTTATTTATTTATTTATCTATTTATTTATTTATTTATTTTGTAAGCAGAGAGGAAGAAACAGCAAGAGCAAGATGTTTTTTGCACATTTTTGTTTTCATCTTTATTGATTTTACTTTTAAAAACGGTAGGAAAGAACTTGAGCACTTTTTTAGATTTTTTTTTTCATTTTAAACTTGAAAAGGGTCAGGAAGAACGTAAACACTATAAAAGAAAAAAAAACATTTTTATTTTTGAAAAATATTTTTATTTTATTTTATTACAAAGAATAAACATTATGTAATGTGATTTTTATTTTTAATTTTCACTTAAGTTTAATTGCAAACATCAGAAAAAACTTCAACACCACAAAGAAAAAAATGATTTTCAAAGATAAATAATTTCAATTTTATTTTATTTTAAATTGAAGCGTCTGAAAGGGGACAGAACGAAGTTAAACACTAAAAATGAGGTTTTTTTTCAGTTTTTCATTTTTATTTTATTTTAATTTTTTCATTTGAATTTTAAACAAACTCTGCAATTTTGCGCACTGAACCTTTAAATCCATGACAAGCGCTGCTCGGTCCGCGTGCCTCCGGCAGATTTCTCTCTGTACGACTGTTGAACCTTTTTTTTTTTTTTTAATTATTGGGTGGATTTCTCCTTTAATCCTCCTCCTCCTGCTTCAGACTGTGAGGACAAACTGTGAGCTGCCCTCCTCTCCTCCGCTGTGTCCCGTCCTGAAATAAAGCCGTGTTAAAAAAAAAAACAAAAAAAACAAAAAAAACAAGAAAATAAAAAACTTTTCATAAATCCACAGAAACACACGACGTCTCGGAGACAGGCGGCGTTTTCCGTCTTGGAAGCCGCCGCCGCCGTGTGTCCTGTGGTTGATTTTGTTTTGAGTTTTAACGTTGCATTTTAACGTTAACGGCGTCTTTTATCAATGCAAAGTTTTTAGTTTTGATAAAGAAAAACAAACATGAGTAAGTCGCCGCTTCTTGGATGTGATTTGTTCCTTTCAGCTCTAAAAAATAAAAAAAATAAATAAAAAAAAATTTAAAAAAATAAAAAACTCAAGGCCTCAAGTTTAATCACAGCCGTGCGTCCGTCTGGAAACGAAAGAAAAAAAAAAGGCGATGCTGGACGGTCGGAGGGAGGAGGCGAGGCGGAGTTTTCCGGAGTGTGTGAACGTGTGTGAACAGAGCTCCTCTATATTTTCTAGTGGTTGAAAGTTGTTGTGTGTAAACTAAACTCAATCCAGATTAAACCCAGATTACATGTCAGACCGCTCGGCAGCCCAGCCTGTCTCTCATCTCTTTTACACGGTTTCTCTCTCTCTCTCTCTCTTTCTCACTCTCTCTCTCTCTCTCTTTCTCTCTTTCTCTTGTTTTGTAAAGAAATAAAACTTAAATAAAACTTCCTGTGCCGGACGCCTCGTGTGCTCATTGGGTTTTCTGTGTGTGGGTGTGTTTTCCCTTATTTTTTATTTTATTTATTTGTTTATTTATTATTATTATTATTATTATTATTATTATTAGTGGTAGTAGTAGTATTTCACCCTGCAGTATGATGGCATATTCAGGCTCAGAATTTCTGAGATTAAAGTTGGAAATTTATGAGCAAGAAAAAAAAAAAAAAAACACTGAGATTACAGCAGTAAATGCATGAGAAAAAAAACTCAAATTTATGAGAAAAAAAAAACTTCTCAAAAAAATTTAAAAAAATTGTGAGATTATAAAGTCACAAATTTGAGAAAAAGTTGTAAATTTATAAAGAAAAAAACCCTTGAAAATTCTGAGATTATAACACAAATTTGCCAAAAAAAAAATAAAAAAATCTGAGATTAAACTCATATATTTATGAGAAAAAAGATTTTTAAAAAATCATGAGATTTTAGGGACACAAACTTGCAAGAAAAAACTCCGAAATTCTGATATTAAAATCGTGAATTTATGAGGAAAAAATCTTGAAAATTGTGAGATTATGACGACACAAATTCACAGAAAATAAACTAAAATTCTGAGATTAAATTCATACGTTTATGAGGAAAAACAAAAGAGAGATTATGAAGAGACAAATTTATATGGAAAGAAACCTTGTAAAAATGTATTTTTTTTTTCTTCCTTTTTTTTTTTTATATATTTTTTGCTTCCTTGACCAAAAAGCAAAACTATTTTTCCACAATTTTTTTTTTTCTCATAAATCTATGAGGTATTTTTTTTTCTACGTGAGTTTACAACTTTAATCTTTGATATTATCTGAGTTTTTCTGTCATAAATTTTGGGACTTTAATCTCAGAAATTCTTTTTTTTTTTTTTTCTCTGAATGTATTTCCATGTTTTATTTCTCCGTGCTGTGGCTCTGATGTGCCGTCCTGCTGCAGAAAACAACATGAAATGAAGCAGGAAACAAGAAGCTGCAGGTTTTTAAAGGAAACTCAGTGAATCAACAACACGACATCACCATTTAGTTCAACGGGAAGAACATCAATCTGATTATATGACCTAATTTTACATACATGACACATATCGTGATGTATAACTGTAAAACTCATGATACAGACTTAGAGATGTGTGTTAAAGGGACAGTACACAAAATCCAAATAAATCAACAAACTGTTTAAAAGGCGAGAGCAGCTCCGGAAACAAAAACCAGCTGCATTTGTCTGTTCAGTTTGAAATTTATTCTTCTTCATGGATCCCGTCACCTAAAGCAGCTTCCTCGCTCTTGACTGTCTGCAGACACTGAGGGAAAGGGCTTTTATTTTGAAGGATAACTGACCTGGTTCTTTGATAACATCAGACGCTTCATGAATCCTCCAACTACGTATTTTTATTATTTTTTTAAACTTTTTTTTTTTTTTTTTGCTTATGTGTTCATGGTCTTTTCCTCCAAATCTGACAGAAATCAGGTGAGCTCTCACAGACAACAACAACAACAAATCAAAAAATTTAAAAAATAAAATCAAACTCCCTTAAATGATCACCAAGGCTCTTCAAACTTATAAAAAATATAAATATTTATGTTTAAAAAAAAAACTCTGTGGAGTCAAGCAAACTCAACCGAGCGTTATCATCATGAAGAGGTTAAGGGGTAATAACATAAAATAACATAACATAACAGGAAATAAAGTTGTGTATCTGCTTGTCAGCACACTGCACTGAATTAAATTTCCATGATACTAAAAACAATAAATCACATTACATTTATTTAGACAGATATACTGCAAGTGTGATATGATTCAGGATTTTACTGAAAATGATCAGTTTTGCATCATAATTTATATTTTCATTGAAATAAAAACACTAACATGATGATCATATTATTTTAATGTTATTTCAGTGGCATTTTGTCACATTTTATCTTTATTTAAAAAAAAAAAAAAAATGCAGCTCCTGCAGTTTGGATCGTGCACTTGACTAAAACTGATTTTGATAATATTTCAATTAATTAGTTGATATTAATAACTGTTATATATTAAATAGACAAGATCTACATGTCTCCTGCTTCATTTCCCTGGAAGTCAGCAGCTCCTGCCTGGGATCTCAGCTGGGATTTCAAAATAAAGGTCTTTAATAAAGGGTTTGAACAAAGCTCAAAGATCCTGTGTTTGTGTCGGGGAGCAGCAGGAACCACAGGAGACGAGTGTGAAGAGGAGGAGGAGGAGGAGAGTGATGAAGAGGAGGAGGAGGAGGAGGTGAGTGATGAAGAGGAGGAGGAGGAGGTGAGTGATGAAGAGGAGGAGGAGGAGGACGTGAGTGATGAAGAGGAGGAGGAGAACGTGAGTGATGAAGAGGAGGAGGAGGAAGAGGAGGTGAGTGATGAAGAGGAGGAGGAGGTGAGTGATGAAGAGGAGGAGGAGGAGGAAGAGTCGGCTCCACGGGATTTGTTGTGATTTTGTTTGAGCTTCTTCAGATCACACACACGCTGCGGACGAGCAACACACACCGCTAATATTAGCTCGCATAGTTCCATAATCTGTGTGTGTGTGTGTGTGTGTGTGTGAGTGTGTGTGTGTGTGTGTGTGTGTGTGTGTGTGTGTGAGAGTCGTGTTAGAGTCATGAAGGCTGACAGATGGTGGGATGGGCGGAGTGAGAAAAAACAAAAAAACAAAAAAGGTGATATGACACGCTTCGCAGCGCCGAAAAATCACAAACCAGACGCATGGAACCTGTCAACACACTGCCAGCAGGGCGTGTGTGTGTGTGTGTGTGTGTGTGTGTGTGTGTGTGTGTGTGTGTGTGGTGGCCTGTTCCACCTCAACCCAGTCTCACTCCAAATTGTGTAATAGCTACGTTGGTCCACAAGGCAAAACGTAGTCATTCCACTAAAACGGCTCTGAAATTGTGACATGGGTACGTCTTATCTGCCAAGTCTTTTCTGCGGGCATACTTTAGGTTTCGGTCACGTGACTGCCCAGTTTCTCCCCGGCGTGAACAAAAAACATGGCGGACATCCCTTCTACTTTTGGTGGAAATTGCTATATTTTAAGATAGCTTGTGGCTTTAGCTTTGTTTTGATAACATTTCTAGCGACAAATGTACACTTTATTTTCATAGTATTCATTCGGTTTGTGTATACGATCCGTAGTTTTGTCGTTTCGACGTACATTCTTTCAGATCTCCCTACGAAACTGTAGTAAAAATACATTTTTGTTGTTGCTACGGTGGTAGCTAAGGACGCTATTAACAACGAACCGGAAGGAAGTTGATGTCGGTCACGGACCGACTTGCTCTTAAAACCTGCTTTTGCTATTATTTTAAGATAGCTTGTGGCTTTAGCTTTGTTTTGATAACTTTTCTAGCGACAAATGTCGGCCGTGCCGCTTCCGCGGGCGCCCCCCTAAACAACCTGGGACTCTGCGTTGTGTTAATGTGATGTGCGGGGTGTCGTGCGGGGAGGAGAAGCACGGCGCACACACAGGAGAAGTTCGATTTGTGGCTGGGACCCGTGGTTTTTATTTGCACAAAACTCCGACAACTCCACATGTCTTGCTGGCCCTTTCAAAGCAGTGAAATAAACATAAAACAATATAGCGCCCGCACGGAAAAGAAAACTTCAATTACGGTGTCCTGTAAGGGACAAACTACAACAAAACGCAAACTACGGTGTCCTGTAAGGGACAAACCACTGCGAACTCTGGGTTCTCTGTTCTCATTCAATGTTCGTACAACTTCCTATTGCTCTATAATTCTTATATAAACCCATGTAATCGGGAGCCAGAAAGTTGCGATCACGTGACCTATGCGCTGCAGTCTGGTCTTTCTGTGAAAGCAAAATAAATGGCGGACATTCCTTTTATTCTCAGTGGAAAATGCAATATTTTAAGATAGCTTATGCATTCAAATGCGTTTTGATAACATTTCTAGCGGGAAATTAGTATTTTATTTTCATAAACTTCGTTCAGTTAATGTATATGATGTTTACTTTGTTAGTTATTATGAAGATTCTTTCAGGTTTCTATCGTTGCTATGGCTGTTGCTATGGACGCTGCTACCACTGTCGCTGATGGAGCTTCCGCTCGGAAGTCCCTTCCTCACTGTCACCGTGGAAATCTGGGGAGGGAGGCGTGGGGTGAAATGGGTTGCTGTGGAATGAGCACGACCTCTTAATAACGCATTGCGTGCTCCTCGCACATAACCTGTTATAATTACTTGTGGTCACCAGGCAAACAGTGCCCACTGAAAATCAGTTAGGATACCTGTCCTGGTGGACACGGATTCTCGGCTTCAAAGACGTCACGCTATGGGTGGTGCTTCACAGATCCCGGAAGTGCAAATGTAATCGATATTCCGGGAAAAAAAAGATCTGATTATTAGCCATAACGTTGTAATCATCCAAGGCAGACTTGCCACGAGCTATGAGGATGTGTAACGATGACATGTGCTTCTACCGAGTCCACAACTCCCGTATAATATCAACTTTATTTTAAGAAAACACGTTTTATTTGCGATGTCATATCACGGAGAAGCACTACATTACCCATAATCCTAGTGTTTATCAGCGACGTGTCTGATTTGACTTTCATCAATAAAGTCAATAAAGTGTAATAAAGTGCATGAAAGTTGATAATATGCTGATATGTTACGCCATTGAACACAACCCTTTCAGTCAGTGAAACAGCGGGTGGAAAAAACGCGGAAACACGTCAAAATAACACTAAAGATTTATATATATATTTTTTATTTTTCATAACACATCTTTATTCATGATGTAAACATGGGCTACATGTTAAAGTTATAGTTTTGGTGTTGAAAAACTACCGTATGTATGTTTTTTAAACCTAATTTCACAACTTATACCCTAACCCGGAAGAGGGGTACCAGAACTACAATTCTTGCAGAGTTGCAACACACAGAGGTGTCCTGCGCCATAGATTTTGTAGTTCTAATATGTTATGTCTATTATGTGATGTTGTGATCACTAATTTTTCAATCTTTATTATAGTTTTTGGGTGTGGGAAGAACGCCTGTTTGGTCAGATTTTATTTATTTTTTTCTTAAGATAGTGAAATCATGTTTTTTCCATGTTTTGACACTAGTCAGTGGCGCCCCCTATTGGTTTGCCATCGGGCATGACAGTAGAGGTCAAGAGCTTTCCAAAAATGTTGACCCCATGTCTCTACCATTTTTTGTTGCTGCACTGTAAGCCTTTAAAAGTGTCTCAGGTGCAAGGTTCAAAGGGCACTAGTGGGGAGCAGGAACTGCCCACTGGTCTCACACTGAGATATGTTACTCCATAGGTCAAGACCTTTCAAACGATGTCTTCATTGTTGTTCTGTGACAAAGTTTGATTTTCATCTTGCTCCAAGCCAAGGCTGTCTCAGGTGTACATCTGCAGACCTCTTTTAGGGCCAAGCTTGATAAAATCAGTCAAACTTCTTTAAGGGGGTATGTAATGGCCAAATTTATTTAGAATATTGATGTTAGTCATATACACAGTCACACTTTTCAATTTGGACCATTTCAAAGCTTATTTTCCCCTTAAAATACTCAGTGTTTCATATTTCATATTTCCCCATTAACTTAATATGGCCACCTAAGACACTTTTAAAGGCTTACAGTGCAGCAACAAAAAATGGTAGAGACATGGGGTCAACATTTTTGGAAAGCTCTTGACCTCTAC
>NC_043990.1:2052116-2054616 GCF_902150065.1 Myripristis murdjan
ATTAATTAATCGCAATGTATGGTTTTACACAATTAATTATGAAGCCCTACCGTGTGTGTGTGTGTGTGTGTGTGTGTGCCTCCTGCTACAGCCAGTACCCAGAGAGAATAAACAAGCTTTGTACCGCCGGCCAAAACAGACGGCAGCCAACAAGCGTCCAACGTGTGAGAGCTCACCGAGCAAACACCGAGCTGCCAGCACACCACTGTGACAGAGTGTGTGTGTGTGTGTGTGTGTGTGTGTGTGTGTGTGTGTGTGTACACAGGTCTGCACGACTGTGGCTGAAATAATATACATCTTAATTTTTAAGTTGTGATTAGTGCTGAATAGATATTTACTACAAACCAAGAAACCCTGAGCTCTGCCTTCAGGTTCCACAGACTGTCAGGGTGAATCTGTGATCCACAGACACTCAGAGCCTGACCTCCCAGAGTCTGGATCAGACCGCTTCACAGCAGAACCTGAACCTGAACCTGAACCTGAACCTGAACCTGAACCTGAACCTGAACCTGAACCTGAACAGAACCAGGATGACGAAGCAGCAGCCTGAGGAGAGAGTTCAGAAACACAGCCTGGAGGTCAACCTTGAGGTCAGCCTGGAAGTCAACCTGGAGGTCAACCTGGAGGTCAGTCTCTCAGCCTGGAGGTCAGCCTATCAGTCTGGAGGTCAACCTGGAGGTCAACCTGGAGGTCAGCCTCTCAGCCTGGAGGTCAGCCTGTTAGCCTGGAGGTCAGCCTCTCAGCCTGGAGGTCAGCCTATCAGTCTGGAGGTCAACCTGGAGGTCAGCCTCTCAGCCTGGAGGTCAGCCTGTTAGCCTGGAGGTCAGCCTCTCAGCCTGGAGGTCAGCCTATCAGTCTGGAGGTCAGCCTGGAGGTCAGCCTGGAGGTCAGCCTCTCAGCCTGGAGGTCAACCTGGAGGTCAACCTGGAGGTCAGCCTCTCAACCTGGAGGTCAGCCTGGAGGTCAGCCTGGAAGTCAACCTGGAGGTCAGCCTGGAGGTCAACCTGGAGGTCAACCTGGAGGTCAACCTGGAGGTCAACCTGGAGGTCAGCCTCTCAGCCTGGAGGTCAGCCTCTCAGCCTGGAGGTCAGCCTGGAGGTCAACCTGTTAGCCTGGAGGTCAGCCTGGAGGTCAACCTGTCAGCCTGGAGGTCAGCCTGGAGGTCAGCCTGGAGGTCAGCCTGGAGGTCAGCCTGGAAGTCAACCTGGAGGTCAGTCTGGAGGTCAACCTGTCAGCCTGGAGGTCAGCCTGGAGGTCAGCCTGGAGGTCAGCCTGGAGGTCAGCCTGGAAGTCAACCTGGAGGTCAGTCTGGAGGTCAGTCTGGAGGTCAACCTGTTAGCCTGGAGGTCAGCCTGGAGGTCAGCCTGGAGGTCAGTCTGGAGGTCAACCTGTTAGCCTGGAGGTCAGCCTGGAGGTCAGCCTGGAGGTCAGCCTGTTAGCCTGGAGGTCAGCCTGGAGGTCAGCCTGTCAGCCTGGAGGTCAGCCTGTTAGCCTGGAGGTCAACCTGTTAGCCTGGAGGTCAGCCTGGAGGTCAGCCTGGAGGTCAGCCTGTTAGCCTGGAGGTCAGCCTGGAGGTCAGCCTGGAGGTCAGCCTGGAGGTCAGTGTGTGACAGTGTGGACCTCGGCCAAAGTGTTAAAGGAACATTACGTAGTTTCACAGATAAAATGACCAAAGCTGGTCATTTGCACATTTTAAACAAGCAAATAATTACATTTTATTCATTAAACTGAAGTCACCTGTTTGTTTATTTATTTTATTATTTATTAGTATTTCCTCTCAGATGCCTTATCCCTTTTTTTCATGCGCATTTATTTTTTGTTTCACTTTTCTACTTCTGTATATACTTTAGAGATATATATTTTTTTATTATTATTTTGACTCTAAGACCAATGCACAAAAATTCCAATGTAGATATACTTTCTTGTATTTGTACAAATGGCAGTAAACATCTAATCTAATCTAATCTAATCTAATCTAATCTAATCTAATTAAACATTTAAATTACATCCAACAAATCAGAAGTCACAGGTCCAAATTTAAAAGCCAGATTTAAAGCAAATACTACAAAGAGTCTGGACTGTTTCCAAGGCGAGGCGGGTCAGGTGGTTCAAACTGCGGTTCAGGTCCACAAACACGGCCTCCACATCAGCGCTAACAGAACACAGCTCTTTTCTCTGAACGTTTAAACACCAGTGACTCCTGAAGCTCCGTCTCTGAAACCTCTCACACTCGTAGCTGCTGTGAGGTTTTGTGGTTTAGTGTGTCGAGTTTTGCCAAAAAAAAAAAAAAAAAGATCGAGCCTAAGCAATCAGAAAAAAAAAATAACTGTAGGATGCGTGTATGTGTGTGTGTGTGTGTGTGTGTGTGTGGATGCATGTCGGCCGTCCCGCCTCGTTTCCGCCCCGCCGCTCGCAGACAAATTCCTGCCAACCTCGGCTGATATGCTGATAAACGGCGACGGCTGCTCCACTTTCCAATGCGGCAAAATAAAAAAGCGGC